>NC_054704.1:100529420-100576619 GCF_016097555.1 Gigantopelta aegis | reverse complement strand
CGAGGATGCTAAACATGAGCAAGTTGGATACATTTATAAATAGCGAGTAGTAAGATAAAGGTAAATAGAATCTAACGTACATGAATGTAGTGTTCTGTTTCTTACATATCCTCAAAAACAAAGCCTAAAAACATGTAAACGTCTTTTCGGAATAAAATGGGGTTTTTTCCTGCTTATGCTTACAAAATTCATTTACGCTTGCACGAATAACAGTTAATATAACTCAGAATAATAGTGTCGATAGTGGTAATTTCGGTGGGCGGTCTAATTTCAATGTGTATATGTACTCACCACAAAGAAGCCAGTGAGATGCCTGGCACAGTATTCTCTTCAGTGAGTGTGTACTAAAACTTGCAATGCACGACGTTATTTTACGAACCTGAAAACCGGCACGTTTTGTAACTCAAACAACTTTCCCATTGTGCTAAAAATAGCAACACATGAGTGGTAATAAAATAATCACTGCACAACCCTATCAGATAATATATCAAAATTAGTCTGCACGTATTTCTAACAAAGACCTTTGTGCATACATGTATGTTTAAAAATCGTTTGATCAGCAAAATGCACACCATTTCCTCGAGTCTGGCTTTTAAATAGGGCTTAATATTTAATATCACCACCAGACTCCAGTGGCTAATGGAATATGACGGTCGTGCATCTTGTGTGCAAAATGTACCTTGCCAAAGGGCAAGTGAACTGTTACATAATTAAATTCTCAGTACAATGACATTTTGTTTGGTGTAAAATATGATTTTCTGCACGTAATCGAAGGTGAACACGTGTTTGCAACTTGTGTCGCACTATTTTGTTTCCGTGTGTGTGAATCCTTCGGAACGTTTTGTCTAGTTCCGTAACAATAAATGTCTATTAACCGATTACGGAAATAGTCGAGATGTTACGATTGTTCTTTATTACAAGATTTAATGAAAATACCATGCAATCGGCCTTAAGGATGCTAGGTACTGGGTTCGAAACTCACCCAGACTAATCCCCATCGGTGTGAGGTGTAACGCCACTGCTCTTACTTCACACTGACTAACTCCTAACGACTGTGGCCGTTTACGTCCGGTCGGAAAAGAAAGCAGGCGTACGAGTTATGTGTCCTTGAGCCTTAATTGAATATAAGCTCTAAAATCAAATTGAAATCTGCCCCAAGTTCAGCCAGCGAACGTTTCGCTAACGTTCGCGACCTTATTTGATTGGTCCCCGACGTGGCCATTTGGTTTACCATGAAGCGCATAAACCAGTCTAGCGGATGTTTTTCTGCTCAGTCTGGTTGAACGCAGCCCAGTAACTTCGGTTCTCGTGCAGAACAGAAGTTGTTGGGCAAATACAATTGCTAGAACCTCCCTCCCCCAAGAAAAACGACATATCTGTCGCCACGTGGGCCAAGGTTTAAAGAAATGTAACGCTTGCTCAACAACACCCGGCCACATTCTAGCCTACAACTACTGAATGTCTAACGTACAGTTTTATATCTAACGTACAGTCTTATGTCTAGCGTACAGTCGTATGTCTAACGAGTGCGAGCAGTTAGCAGCAAGGCAATGTTTTATATCCACGATGTCAATGTTTCACAATAACTGTAGGTATTTAACATGCATTCTCCAACAGACAGGACAGCATACACCACGACCTTCCAGGGAGCATCATTGCTATAAAATGATTTGTTACTGGTAAGTGCCTAAGATGACATTGTCTCGGCGGGGGATTCGAGGCCAGATTTCCATGAGAAAATATATTAAAATTAGGAAGCCTAGAACGTTATTTCCTGGCATTTCAACCGCAGAATTAGTTTTTTGTTTTTAAGAAGCTGCATTCAATGTATTCTTCATACATTCTCAGACTATGATATAGTCAATGGGTTTTGGGGTGTTTTGTGTTTTGTTTTTGTTTTGTTTTTGGTTGTTGTTGTTTTTTTGGTGGGGGTTTTTGGTGGGGTTTTTTTGTTTTAATTCTTCTTTTTTTTGTTCTCTCCAAATAAGCTAAAGTTTACTTGATGTTGTTAACATCTCGAATTTGTATAAATTAGTTCTGAATTTAATGTAGACTTTCAAGCCAGAATATTTTACTTGTCGTTTGATCTGTATGACATTCATTTAAATACATGTTGGGTAGTTGAAGCACAGTAGTCTGGTGCACATTCTAGAGTTCGTGGTATACTGGTAGGTGGTAAGGGCGCTGAACCGTGTTGTGTCTGGTGCACAGTCTAGAGTTCGTGGTATACTGGTAGGTGGTAAGGGCGCTGAACCGTGTTGTGTCTGGTGCACAGTCTAGAGTTCGTGGTATACTGGTAGGTGGTAAGGGCGCTGAACCGTGTTGTGTCTGGTGCACAGTCTAGAGTTCGTGGTATACTGGTAGGTGGTAATTGCGCTGTACTAGGTTGTGTCTGAAGAGTTTCACGTTATGTGGACAAGTGATGCCAACTGCAATATCATTTTGTGTTTAGCAATATATCCATGCAATATAATAAGGTCGTTAATCGATAAGCATAATGGGCCATATATGATTGCGCACTATTGTCACGTGAATGTTCATTCGAGAGTGTGTTCGTTACGCATTTCCGGTTTTAATTTGAGCTCGGTGGCGTGCTGAGTCTCTGATCAACAAGTGTTGTTGTACAACATTTATACCCTGTACATTATTATAAGAATGGGTGTCACACGAAATGCATAGAATAAAACAATAATATAGTGACATTGTCTTGCTGTTTTCTAAGGGTAAAAATAATAATTAAATAATTGTTTGAGATTCTCTAGCGGGTAGCTTCACCCTTCCTTTCTTCTCCACCCGGAGGGTACGGCCCTACCTTTGGTACACTAGTCGTGGATCCTTGGCTGGAACGGGGTAAATCGGCAGGGAATTAGTCCTACGACTAATCAACACTCTTGCCCCGCTCTCTACCTATCTCTGCTGACACAGAGCCCCGCTCGCTACCTATCTCTGCTGACACAGAGCCCCGCTCGCTACCTATCTCTGCTGACACAGAGCCCCGCTCGCTAATTATCTCTGCTGACACAGAGCCCCGCTCTCTACCTATCTCTGCTGACACAGAGCCCCGCTCTCTACCTATCTCTGCTGACACGCCCCGCTCGCTACCTATCTCTGCTGACACAGAGCCCCGCTCTCTACCTATCCCTGCTGACACAGAGCCCCGCTCTCTAACTATCTCTGCTGACACAGAGCCCCGCTCTCTAACTATCTCTGCTGACACAGAGCCCCGCTCTCTACCTATCCCTGCTGACACAGAGCCCCGCTCGCTACCTATCTCTGCTGACACAGAGCCCCGCTCGCTACCTATCCCTGCTGACACAGAGCCCCGCTCGCTACCTGTCTCTGCTGACACAGAGCCCCGCTCTTTACCTATCCCTGCTGACACAGAGCCCCGCTCGCTACCTATCCCTGCTGACACAGAGCCCCGCTCGCTACCTATCTCTGCTGACACAGAGCCCCGCTCGCTAACTATCTCTGCTGACACAGAGCCCCGCTCGCTAACTATCTCTGCTGACACATAACCCTGCTGACACAGAGCCCCGCTCTCTACCTATCCCTGCTGACACAGAGCCCCGCTCTCTACCTATCCCTGCTGACACAGAGCCCCGCTCTCTACCTATCTCTGCTGACACAGAGCCCCGCTCTCTACCTATCTCTGCTGACACATAACCCTGCTGACACAGAGCCCCGCTCTCTACCTATCCCTGCTGACACAGAGCCCCGCTCTCTACCTATCCCTGCTGACACAGAGCCCCGCTCTCTACCTATCCCTGCTGACACAGAGCCCCGCTCTCTACCTATCTCTGCTGACACAGAGTCCCGCTCTCTACCTATCTCTGCTGACACAGAGCCCCGCTCGCTACCTATCCCTGCTGACACAGAGCCCCGCTCGCTACCTATCCCTGCTGACACAGAGCCCCGCTCGCTGCCTATCTCTGCTGACACAGAGCCCCGCTCGCTACCTATCCCTGCTGACACAGAGCCCCGCTCGCTACCTATCTCTGCTGACACAGAGCCCCGCTCGCTAACTATCTCTGCTGACACAGAACCCTGCTGACACAGAGCCCCGCTCTCTACCTATCCCTGCTGACACAGAGCCCCGCTCTCTACCTATCTCTGCTGACACAGAGCCCCGCTCGCTACCTATCCCTGCTGACACAGAGCCCCGCTCGCTACCTGTCTCTGCTGACACAGAGCCCCGCTCTCTACCTATCCCTGCTGACACAGAGCCCCGCTCGCTAACTATCTCTGCTGACACAGAGCCCCGCTCGCTACCTATCCCTGCTGACACAGAGCCCCGCTCTCTACCTATCTCTGCTGACACAGAGCCCCTCTCGCTACCTATCCCTGCTGACACAGAGCCCCGCTCGTGGCCTATCTCTGCTGACACAGAGCCCCGCTACTATTATCGCTAAATTGTCTGTATGTACCATAGGTGTTTGTAACAACTATATACAATAAACTATTATTCACCTTGGAAAAAGCAAAACAAACAACTGTTCACATATTTAAAATCAGGTGTCTGTAACAGTACTCACACTAAACTGGTATCAGCCTTTCAAAAACCCTTTAACCCTTTAACATTTACAATACTACTTCTCGCATACTTCATAGACTCGTTCTTATTTTTAGCTTTTTAGCTCTGTTGCTATTCATATGCGACCATATAAAACTAATCTATTCTCGGCTGTTGCATCTAAATATATTTTTTACGATACGTATATAATAAAATAAACTGACACAGTGTTAGCATTAATATTAAAACGGAAAGAGACGATTGTTTTACGACATCCCGGCATATTGTTCATTCAGTGGCTGTTGGTGCTTTACCTGATGTCAGCTGCCGTCACATACGGTCAAGCGTGTTAGAGAAAAAATCTGCTTCATAGGCCACTTATACCCGTACGAGATATGGGGCGGGTTGAGAGGTGGGGAACTGCCCACTAGTTCTGGAGCAAAGCCTAAAATTCGGTCCAAAATGATACAGATATTCGTAGAAAATGTGCTAACCTGAGACATTTTTACCATTTATTCCACCATTTTACCTGAAAAATTAGTTGTAATCCATGTAGAAATGCGTAGTGATTCGTTTGCAAACAGCCTGCCACCCTACCTACACAAATCGGAGCCCGTACGCCCATGAGGCCACTTATTACCATAGGCGTACGGGCTCCCATTTTCATAGGGGTCAGGCTGGCTTTTGCCCGAATTGAACGAAAATGCCTGAATCTGGATAACAGCCAAACAGCTATATAGGGTTGCAAACGAATCACTATGCATTTTCACATGGATTACACCTAATAACCTGTGGGTAAAATGATAGAAATACATGGTGAAAACGGTTCAGGCCAGATCATTTTCCCCGAATATCTCTAACGTGTTTACCCGAATTTGATAATTTGCCCAAGCTCAAAGGGGGCAGTTACCCCTCCCCTCCCCCCTGTCCCGTACGCTTATGTGTATTACCAATTTACAATATTACTAGAGCACATTGATTTATTAATTTTGACGTATAGGCTTAGAGAGGACAACCGCAACAGTTTTGCATTAGTAGCAAGGAATTTTGTATATGCACCATCACACAGACAGTATAGCACATACCACGGACTTTGATAAACCAGTTGTGGTGCATTGGCTGGGACGATAAAGAGCCTAATGGGCCCAACCGACAGGGATCAATCCAGGATTGTGCATACCACAACCTGTAATAGCCCAGTTGGCATAAACATACATACATATACATATACATTTACATCAATATATACATTTACATATACATATACATATACATTTACATTTACATATACATTTACATACATACATATATACATATATGCATGTACACACACACACACACACACACACACACACACATACACACACACACACACACACACGCATACATGCATACACAAACGCACAAACGCACAAACACAATTAGGTCAGCCAGTTCTCCATTGTGGCTTGTATATTTTATTTATTGTCACATTGAATATCTGTAAACTTAACTGAACCCTAATGCCTCTCTAATCAAGACACGTACACAGCGGATATGATGATGTATTGTGCTGATAACGGCGTTTACAAATAGCAGGACGATACGTTTATCGATACCCTGTATTACAGATAACGCATCTGTTTCATATAGCTTTACTCATCTGCTAACCGACCTCGGTGGCGTCGTGGTTAGGCCATCGGTCTACAGGCTGGTAGGTACTGGGTTCGGATCCCAGTCGAGGCATGGGATTTTTAATCCAGATACGGACTCCAAACCCTGAGTGAGTGCTCCGCAAGGCTCAATGGGTAGGTGTAAACCACTTGCACCGACCAGTGATCTATAACTGGTTCAACAAAGGCCATGGTTTGTGCTATCCTGCCTGCGGGAAGCGCAAATAAAAGATCCCTTGCTGCTAATCGGAAAGAGTAGCCCATGAAGTGGCGGCAGGGTGTTTCCTCTTAAAATCTGTGTGGTCCTTAACCATATGTCTGACCCCATATAACCGTAAATAAAATGTATTGAGTGCGTCGTTAAATAAAACATTTCTTCCTTTCATCTGCTAATTCCAGCAATGGTTGAACAGTAAAACTCTTTAGAAAATCGCGGATAAAAACCCCATTATACATGTATATTTGTTTGAAAACGGCTGTAAAGGGATACTCAGGCAAGGCTCTTGGCCTGCAATGGGGCAGCCATTTCTTCCCCTTGCTGTAAATACGCCCCCTCCCCCACCCCCCACCCCTGGATGAACATGTAGCCACGTGGTGAAAAAACGTGGGACTATTACTATGCTTAAAGAAAATTATTACGGCATTAGTAATACAAGAACATCTCCAGAAAGACAAAACGATTGATTCTGAACTAAAAGTGTCTTTATCTCTTTATTTGTTGAAAGACGGGGATATGTTCCCTCTTCACTAGGTAGGGCCCAGCTACTATTTTTAACACCTGTAAACCTTATTCAATTCCCCGGCTCCAACGGCTTTTTTCTTTCTTTTTTTTCTTTTCTTTTTTAAATAAAATTATATAATTAGAACATGAAGGTTTTTTCCAAGGACAGAGAAAGCAGTGGAATGAATAACTGAGAAGGTGGCCCTGACCTGAACGATTTTGCGTATTCACCCCTGCATTAGAGGTGAAAAAGTTAGAGTAATATCAAAGTTGAAACAATTACTGCTAGCTACGTGTTGTGCATCACATAGCTTGCATAAAGATGAGACCACCTGTAATACTCCCAACAGGCAAATACCATTCACCACTAGTTGCAAAGTGCACAGTTCGTGCACGAAGACTGAACACAAGTATATACTGAGGTTGGTCATATTTGAATATTACTTTTATATATAACTTTTATATATTGTTTTAGTATTCCACATGTTTTCATATGTCACCCTTTTTAAAAACGTTACTGGTTTTTGTCTTCTGCGATTTGGGAAAAAGTAGTTAAACCTTCTGTCTTTCCCCATTTTGACAACAAACGATTTCTATGGGGTTTGAGGGTACATACGCACCCGTCAAATGGACATAGATTTAATACGACTGTTAAAGCAATAATGATGAATCATCAGAATTTTCATATTGAGAGAACGAGGTAAACAGGTATAATTAAAACACACATTTGAATCTATATTTTGATTATATGACACGTCATATTATGATTATGTGATAGAATGATATTTCAGAAAGAAATATTAGTGATTTTTATTGACACTGGCAACATATCAACTTTTTTTAATGAACACAAAAACACAATTATTGCAGATATGCTTGTAGTATTTGTGGATACAAGTGATTTTTTTATATGCCACGTGGTTATTGTTGTTAATGCGAATCTACATGTATGACGTCAGTGCTTGTAAGACGATGCATCAACTTGGTGACCTCACGTCACCTGACAACAATTTCAGACATATCATGTAGTTTGTTATTGAAACTATTAATATACATTGGGTGATTCATAAAGATACGACCCTCGTCTTGGAGTTGAATGGCCAGAAAGGTATGCGACACAGAACATTCATAATTGTGTACAACACGGGATTATTATGCTGTCTCTTGATGATTACATTTTCATTTTGAAGAAACGTTTTCTCATAAAATGATGCATGATACAAATAATACTGCATTGCTTTGAGAACTGTGCAACGTCTACTGTACTCCCCCCAAAAACAAACAAAAACCAAACAAACAAACAAACAAAAACCCGATGATTAATTGCCCTGCCACCATCTTCTACCACAGATAGTACTGCTTATTTTCAGTATAAAATGCACTTCCTTACTTGTTAAAGAGGATCGTATTATCAATATTGGAATATTTTCCTTTTAACACCTCTAACTGCAATCATATGGATTATTTAGTACAAGACTCTCAGAGAAAACCGGCCTCGGTAGCGTCGTGGTTAGGCCATCGGTCTACAGGCTGGTAGGTACTGGGTTCGGATCCCAGTCGAAGCATGTGATTTTTAATCCAGATACCGACTCCAAACCCTGAGTGAGTGCTCCGCAAGGCTCAATGGGTAGGGGTAAACCAATTGCACCGACCAGTGATCCATAACTGGTTCAACAAAGGCCATGGTTTGTGCTATCCTGCCTGTGGGAAGCGCAAATAAAAGATCCCTTGTTGTCTATCGTAAAAGAGTAGCCTGTGTGGCGACAGCGGGTTTCCTCTAAAAAAACAGTGTCAGAATGGTCAATGTTTGCCGTCCAATAGCCGATGATAAGATAAAAAATCAATGTGCTCTTGTGGCGTCGTTAAATAAAACAAACTTTACTCTCAGAGAAAGTCAACAGCCATCGTGCGGACACGAAAAGTGAATTTTCATCTTGGAAGAACGCTAACGTGGTTTGGTACAAAACGATGGTGGGCCAATTGACGATCGTTTTAATACGTACGGTATATGCTCAGTAGCTTCTGAATAGCATAATATTTATTTAACTTAAGTTTTGTATCAAGCCCATTTTGAAAAGTAAATTACGAATCAATGTTACAATTGTACCGTCAATAGGCAACATAATACACTGGGATTGTGCAGATTTTGAACGTTGTGCACAACACACTTCTTCTGTTATTCAACTTCAAACAGTGGGACGTTTTGTTCAATTATTCGTGTATGGTGTATAAATGCAAGCAACCAATACGGTTATTGTTACCATATAGGTCACGTGTTATTGAAATGTCAAGTACAAAATAATGACCTTTTCAACCGACAATGAAGGCAACACTGTCTCTAAGTGTACATTATTGATTTATTATCTACGACTTAAAACGAAAATCAGTCATAGATAACGAGGATTTATCTGTGATTCGTGTAAGGGGATGACATGCAAATATAACAGGTGGGGGAAAAACAGGTGGGGGTGGGGGGTGGGGGCTTGCCAATTAAAAACTATTGTAAAGTTAAATTTGCAATATCGTTAATATGTCTATTAGTTATCAATTAGAAATCGATCACTCACTAATCTAGATTACCTTTAGCGGTCAACTCTGTCTGTAAATGTATAAGAAAACACAGCGGGAGACTTTGTCGTATGAAACCTGTCAACGGAATGCCTTGATAAAGGAAGCGCCACACAATACGAGTGCCTCGTACAAGAACAGCCACAAAAATAACCGAATGCAGAGCAACCGTTGAAATCCTAATATGTGTACTGTCAATCGACTATTCTCGTCGGTACTCACATACGAGTCACTCGTCTCGTGTGATCTCGCCTTAAGGGAAACACACATGCTTATTAGACCCTATAGGTCCAACCGGAAGGGACTATAGGTTTCGTCCTTCTGTTTGTCTGTCTGTCCATCCGTCCGACTGGCCGTCCGTTCGTCCGTGTGTCCTACATATAGTTTAATGAAATTTCTTTCGCAATACCTTAAGATATTGAGCTGAATTTAAGTTTGACTTAAATGGGGATTATCCTTTTTTTACAGCCATGGTCCTTGAACTTTGGACTGGTTTTGGCCGTACTCTCAGAATGCTTGTTGAAACACGAGGTGCTCCTGTATTTTGCCATCTTCGCAAGGCGATGTGCAATGCAGTGTACTGTGCGGAATGGTACCTTGGCTTGGCTGCTTGTGTAGTAGAATCGACCCACTACGGCTTTTGGCGTTCCCTTGTCCCAATCAGTGCCTCATAACTGATATATCAAAAACAGTGACAATGTGATGTCTGTAGAAAAGTGCATATAAATACCCCTTGCTGCTAATGAGAAAATGTGCCAGAATTGCCAAAACAATTGTTTGACATGCAATAGTTGATAATTAATCAACCTGCTGCAGAGGCATTGGTTGGAAATAGAAATGGGAATGCCGAAACCTATCCTCATACGGTTCAAGCACGACACACACACCCCTCCCCCACCCCGAACCCATCTCTGGAAAACCAGTTACCGATTCCACAGGTGACGACAACGTTTAAAAACCTTGTTATAAGATAAAGCGTCGAGGCAGCAGCTACCCTCTGTTGAGGTGATGCGTTTCTGAGTTAGACATACGGGGACCTCAGCGCCTTCTAACGCAGTTTGCTTTGACGGGAGGTCAGCTAGTACTCGCTGCCGTTCGTTCAACTGACACACATTCTAGTTTCTATTTATAATCCACCATCGATTGATGGGTGCTTACTTTATTTACTCTGCTGATAAAAGGGATTAAACTTTCATAAATGGCGGCTTCACGTAAAGAGTAATTTTTATTATTTGTTTTTAAATGTAAAGCTTTTACTTTAACTACTTGCTCATAAAAAGTAATAACACAACTGAATTTAATTTAATTGCAAACATACACTGGTAGCTCCTGTGTTTCAATTCCGTTTGCTATCCATCTTCACATCCCAGTCCTTATCTCTCTAACCGCCTGTTTCGAGTATTATCCTTGCCACACATGATACATATTAATTGTATTGGAGAATCTGTACATGACGGTCGACAGGTTAAACACATGATGTCATATATACATATGTATTAAACAGCGCTGAAAACGCCACATTGGTACAAACTGAGTTATTTTAAAATTAATTAACTAATGTTTATTTATTTTGCAACAGGATAAAATGTTTGTTAAAAAAAATGATTTCAGTATCCTAATGTACCGCTAAGATGCTGATTATATAAAGTGGATAAATACTAAACATTATTATTAACAGGGAAACACTGGTGCGATTTCAGTGCTGCTCAGTATATAAACACAGACGAATTGCCTGCGACGTTGCGACAGTGGAGGCGAGTGCTATCTAACGTTATACTAGGCGCGTATTGCCAACTAGATTTCTATTTTCATTCAGTTCACCTGTCCCTGACGGGCTCAGTCTAAGGTGTTTAGGTCGTAGGATCAAACCTCCTTGGCGGACTCATTGTATTTTGTCCCCGTCACAACCAATGACCCACGGCTAGCATATCAAAACTACTGGTATGTGCTGTCCTGTCTGTGGGAAAGCGTATAAAACACGCTAATTGAAAAGTGTATCGAGTTTCCTCTGAAGACTTCGAGTCAGAAATACGAAATCTAATAGCCGATGATTATAGTAATTAGTGTGTTCTAGTGGTGTCGTTAAACAAAACAATCATTACCTGTTTTCACTCAGCTTTCCTGTTTCTGGCGGCCTTATCTAGCTGCCGACAGCGAGTTGTCAATGTCTGCCGATTTCATAAGATTTATTAAATGATAAGACGCGATAAAATTGTAGACTGACCTTGTATCAGTTCGACAAAAAAATTATAGCATGGTTGAACTTTAACAGAAAGGTAAGGTGTACAGTACATTGTCGTAAATGTTCCTACTCGTTCTGCATCTGACTGCATTTCAAGACGTGTTTGGTATTAACAATTCCCAGGTGTCTGTATAGTTCTCGGCATTATAATGACACAGTGGGAGCTCGTGACACAAACAGATTACATTGTATTCCTTACAACTGATCTTCTCTGTACACCATCCGTAACACTGCCGCTTCTTACTATTGGCGCCATGTTCATGCACACCTTGGATTTAAATGATGATGCAATATCTCATTTAGCATGAGGCTGTTGACTAATAAAACTCCACCACTAGCATCACAATCTAGATGATGTAAAATGTGACGAATTACAATGTCCTTGTTCTGACGGTTATAGTGGCGCCCATTATGGATTTAAATGATGTTGCAATGTCTTCATTAGACGAATAGCTTAAAGGGACATTCCTGAGTTTGCTGCATTGTAAGATGTTTCCGACTAATAAAATATTTCTACGATTAAATTTACATATTAAATATATTTTCTTGTTTAGCATATCAATGTCTGTACATTCAATGTGTTTCTGGTCATCTCAATATTTGTAAGAAGCCCAAACTGGATTTTGTATTTTTTAAGAAATAAAATGAAATTTAACCTAGTACAAATACCGGTCAGAAACACGTTTAATATACAGTCACTAATATTTTATGCAGAAAAATATATTTGATATGTAATTACAATCGTTAAAAAGTCTCTGTTAGTCGATAACATGTTAAAAATTGCAGCAAACTCAGGAATGTCCCTTTAACCCATAAAACACTGTCATAGACATCAACAGTTTCTTCATATGTGATAAAATATCCCAGTTCTGTGTTTTGGTAGTAATCTTGAATATTTCAAAATGTTCACGGGCGCCAAGTTTGCACCCTTCGGATCCTCAATCAGCACCTTCCAAAGATGCGAAAAGCATAAAGAACAATTGTGGGTACCAAACTGCAAGGTTTAGGTTTAGGATATATGGTAATTGTGACAATTGGCCTAGATGGAAGGGAAACACGCTACCGAATAGCAGCAAGGGATCTTTTACAAGATTTAGGTTTAGACTATATGGTAATTGTGTCATTTGGCCTAGATGGAAGGGAAACACGCTACCGAATAGCAGCAAGGGATCTTTTACAAGGTTTAGGTTTAGATTATATGGTAATTGTGACACTTGGCCTAGATGGAAGGGAAACACGCTACCGAATAGCAGCAAGGGATCTTTTACAAGCTTTAGGTTTAGATTATATGGTAATTGTGACACTTGGTCTAGATGGAAGGGAAACACGCTACCGAATAGCAGCAAGGGATCTTTTACAAGGTTTAGGTTTAGACTATATGGTAATTGTGACACGTGGTCTAGATGGAAGGGAAACACGCTACCGAATAGCAGCAAGGGATCTTTTACATATACTTTCTCACAGACAATAATAATAATAACTTTATAAAAGCGCTTCTTTTCTTTTTTTTCTTCTTTTTTGGGGGGGGGGGGGGGGGAGCTGAAACTCAAACTATTTCCCTGTCTCCTTCAATTTCGAGTTACTGAAGTCATTGGCAGGGACAGTAAAACAAAATAAAACAACAGCAGCAGCAACATCAGCAACAATAACAACAGCAGCAGCAATAACAAGAAGAGCTACACGAAAGTCACGAAACTCAAACTATTTCTCTGTCCCATTCAACCCCGAGTTATTGAAGTTACTGACTGAGACGGTAAAAACAAAATAAACTAACAACAAAACAACAATAACAGCAACAATAGCAACAACAAGAGCAACAGCTGCAGCAGCAATAACAAAAACAGCTACAGCTACAACAGCAAGAGCAACAGCTGCAGCAGCAATAACAAAAACAACAGCAGCAACAGAAATAACATCAGCAACATCAGCAACAACTCACTTCAGCGACAGCAACGACAACAGCACCAGCAATAGCAGCAATAACAAAAACAACAGCAAAAGCAACATCAGCAACAAAAAAAAGAACGACGGGCGATCGATCCTACAGTCCGCCACACCTTAGGCTAGCGCTCTAACAACGCTCTACACCCCGCCTATTAATCAATGAACGACTACCATGGTATATCAATGGTCTTACACAATACAATGCGTTAACCGCATTATATCTGCTCATACACAGATATGAATGAAAGTGTCATGTGAATGAATTCGTCGAAAGGCCTGTCATACAACTGATATTATATAGCGGCGTCCTCGTTTCGTGGTCTCTCCATTATCAGTTCTTTACTACAGCCTGTGAACGTGTATCGCGGCATGTATATGGTTATTAGCCATATTTGGGAGTCATACCTTTGATGTTAATAAACGATAGGCTACACGTGTGATCTATCGGAACACGTGGGAAACTGCATTACGTAGAATGCGTGGATTGGCGGCAGGTGTGGACACATCGGGGTTTGGCAGCGGAGGTTGTTTGAAGGTAATTGTTTCACTAATATGTTGTCAAATATTTCTTTCATATATCAAGTATAATTCTTTTATTATTATTATTTATTATTATGTTTGTGTTTGTGTTTTATTTGTTTGTTTCTTTGTTGTTGTTTTTTCTTCTTTTTTTCTTCTTTTTAGTTACGTGTTTAATGTTTTGTTTTGTTTTGTTTTACTTTACTTTCGTACCGACCACGTGGAAGATGGTATACGATAGTTTACAACTTTATGTAGTAATTATTGAGATGATTAGAGCAAAATGCATTAATTAATTAATTAATTATATCATTAAATAAATATTATGATGGTTTTACGGCTCATTAATTGTCTGTAATAATTTTATAGCAAAAATTTAAAACATAGATATAGATAGTGATAGGGAAGTATTTTTAAATACACACCCCAAATTAAATAAAAATAATCGATTAGGTATATATATACAAAACTCAACCAACCCCCTACACCTTTTGTGATGAGTTCTTGAAACAATCTTCACCGCTGTATAAAATAAAATCTTCAATATCATTGAAAGTTAGTTTTGTTTGTTTAACTAGAACACATTGATTTATTAATCATCGGCTATTGGATGTCAATCATTAAAACTTTAGGTGATTCTAACACGTAGTCTTTAGAACAAATGCGCTACATGTTTTCCATTAGCAGGAAAGGATTTTTATATGCACGTGTGTGTGTGTGTTTTCCGTAGCGAAGAAGGCTTCAAATGTACACGGCTAACCTTTGTTCTTCATTAGCAATAAGAAGCATATTGATTGACAATGGCGAATATTCTGAAGTATGCACGATATTGGACATTTACACAGTGATGTAACATTTTAATTCTTAGCATACTAGAGCTGCTACTTGCTAACGTTTTTTTTTTACCACGTTTAAAGAAACAGAAACTGGTACATTGCTTTAAATGATTAGCAATAATCAATATGACGAGCTATGGTAATACAACCACGTTACATTCGTCACGTTCACATTTTCAAAATGTCAAATCTCATTACTCTGTCTAGTACCAAATGTCTATTCTCTATTCATAACTTTTTAAAAAAAAACCCCACAAACTTGTATATAGCTATACATGATTAGTCTATATATTTTGGTTGACAGTGGTGGTGGCAATTTTGAAAAACGAACGCTATGTGCCACGCCACATTTACAAACAGTCATATCTTGTTATTTTATATGATGTATACTAGTATTCCTAACCATTTACCGATTTCGGCGCCTAAAACGTGTAGACTGATTCAGATAAAACAATAGCCAGCAATGCAGTGTATGATAATGGCTCCTAGTTTGAAAAACAAAACTTGCTGACTACGTACTACACACACTGTCACGTTGTGTTACTCCCTATGCAGCCAACGGTCTGTTCTTAACCCTTTGTCAAGTTTAGGGCAGCCATTTGGCTTGTATATGGCTTTAAGTGATTAGTGCATAGAGCAACGATGGCAGACATTTTTTAAAATGCGCGCTATTGGCCACGTCCACATTTTCGTCAAGGTCACCGCAGATCATTTTGATCAGTGAGTCTCAGTGACCTAGTAAATACTTTCAAACTTGGTTCCCCCAAAGGTTGTCACGAAACCTTCATAATGTGAAAAATAGAAAGAATTAAACGAAGTTTAGATATTATATCTTATATAATGCATTGTGTGACTGACACCTTACGTAATATAAAACCGTGGGTTACAGCGTCCAGATCCCGAAGACTGATTGAAATAAGAAACCTCAAACCCTTGCAGAGTATGAAACATTCACTGACATTAGTCATATATTAGAGATATTTAACAACTGTTTTACAACACAGGCCATCTATCATCGATGACAGTTTTTGTTTTGTTTCAAATGATCTATGGCTTAAATCATAGGTATTGAATTGCAGCGATCTGAAAACGACTAGTGAATAATAATTCTATATTCTGCGTAAGACCGTTTTTAAATCCCTCCCGCCGAGACGCGCTCTACACCAATAGTAATTTAAGCTGTGTGGGGTGGAGCTGTAGGTTTTCTGGTTAGAAATAAATAAATAAAACTCAATGTTCAAAGTCTGATTCATCAACATTCATTTTGTATGCTCTATATAAATAAATGTATCTCCATAGTCAAATTATAGTTTTAATACCGGGTCGCACCTATCAAGGAGGTAGAGGGCAAAGGGAACAGATACCCCCTCCCATAATATAATATAATATAATATAATATAATATAATATAATATAGTATAATATAAGATGTGCTATGATATGAAATTATATTATATTGGTTCACTCAGAATATCTGATACTGAGAAATGTTGCATCATTTCGAACTACACGCCTTCGTAACACATGTCATTTGATGTGCAGGTCAATCAATAATACATCTAGTTAGAAAGCGAAACGTATTGCATCATGTTCATTAATATTTCATAAAACCTGCGTCTGTTTGTGAACACGTGTATTAAATACACATTCGTATTTTGGAGCGTGCTATAAAGGACAGATAGTCTAGCGTGTTACAAGGTTAGTGTAATGTCTCCATATCAGTTATCATATTTGTATGTATGTATGTATTGATGTATGAATATCTATATATATTGTATGTATGTCGAGGTTGACTGTTATATGCATAGATATTAACGCACTGGCGCAGGGAATAATTGAATTCTTTCTGGCCTCACCCATTTTTCTATGCCGTTGCTGGGACTCGATTTTTACTTGCTTTAATGTCTTTATCTCAAATCCATAGCGAACAAAATATTAAACGTATTTTTTTAAATGTTAATTACTTCGATGTCGAGCTTTTCGTTCGTGTTTTGTTTTTGGAGAATGTCTTTGTGGAGATTTTTCTTTTAAATAAATTACATAATTAAATAATAGTGCATCTTGTCATTAGTTGTGTTTACCTTACAACAATTGCTTTCAATGAATGATGGATCTTTCATTTCAGGCAATGTGTTGAGAAATTACCTTGAAAGTCAGGCAATGTGTAGATTTGCCTGAAATATTTAGGCAATCTACAGATTGCCTGATTTTACACATTGCCTGTATCATATATACCTGACTGAAACATCAGTGGGTTTAAGCAATTGTCAGAAGGTTGTCATATTAATTGATACGTCATAGTATAAATGATCAAAATAACAAAAAAAAAACCCCAAAAACCCCGCCATTATTAATTAACATAATGCTAATACCTACATATTTTGTGGTATAATGATATTGTTGTGCCTGCGGTGACATGCCATTGAGGTGCACCGTATTGTTATTCACAGAGTGTTCTGAAGGACGGCAGAACACTGCCACTCAAACAGTGTAGTAACATTTTTTCTAATTTTTTTCTGTAGTAACTTAAAGTCATCACACAAGGTCATTGCGTAAATCAGTCATATTCTCGGATAAAAGACAATGGAACTACTTCCACTTAAGAAATCCATCATAGCAAAGTTATGTTTGGTCTTATTTAGTTACTAAATCGTTACTATGTGTGTATATTATTTGTATGTACGATGGGGGTGTCAGCCTTGCCCAGTTTCTGAAATGATGATCAGACATTTTTGTGCGTGGTAACATGTATCAATGTCTGTAGGTGTAGTGTCCTTAGTGTTGTTCATTTTGTGATTTAAAATGTGATGCTCATGAATTTGGCCACCACGTGCCCCAAGATACTCAGAAGAAGTGGATAAAACTGTGATTACGTATTTGATCCTTGAGGGAGAGACATGTCCGATAATCTATGACTCCGTGTGTGTATTCTGTGGAGACTCTGCTCATTCCTATGCCACTGCCTAGCGATGGGTCAGAGAATTCAAACAGAGCAGAGAAATGGCGGAGACCAGGGTGACAAGTAGCAGATCTCTTTCAACCAAGTTTAATCAGAACCCGCATGATTTCGATTACGACCTGGTGACCTGTGATAAAACCTGGTTATGGTACTATGACCCAGAAGGGAAATCCTTCAGTAAAAACAGACCAAGACGTTCAAAGCTTCGAGGTCCACCAAGACGACTGGCCACTGACTTATGGGATAGTCTATTATCTACCACGTAGTGCTACAATGAATTGTGAACATTATGGTGATCTTCAACACCACACGTCGTGGTTAGGTCATCGGTCTACAGGCTGGTAGGTACTGGGTTCGGATCCCAGTCGAGGCATGGAATTTTTAATCCAGATACCAACTCCAAACCCTGAGTGAGTGCAACGCAAGGCTCAATGGGTAGGTGTAAACCAGTTGCACCGACCAGTGATCCATAACTGGTTCAACAAAGGCCATGGTTTGTGCTATCCTGCCTGTGGGAAGCGCAAGTAAAAGATCCCTTGCTGCTAATCAGAAAGAGTAGCCCATGTAGTGGCGACAGCTGCTAATCAGAAAGAGTAGCCCATGTAGTGGCGACAGCGGGTTTCCTCTCAAAATCTGTGTGGTCCTTGACCATATGCCTGACGCCATATAACGCGTTAAATAAAACATTTTTTTCTTTCTTTCTTCAACACCACCTGCGCCAGTCTATGCAGGGAAAACGCGGAGGTAAAATCCGTCGAATCATTCTTCATCCAGACAACGTACACCATTGAAGTGAGCGGGGAGTCCAAATCCTTTAGAGTCCCCCTGGATCCGCGCCTGTAGACACTAAAGCTGTATCCTAACCGACCGAGAGCGACGCGAGCGATTATTTTAGAAATCACTGGATTCAATTCCTGTATTTTAACCGCACGCGTGCGACGCGACATATAAATCTGTCGCGTCGCGCGCGAGTAGTAAGGTTGCGGCAATGGAAATCAATGATTTCTAAAATAATCGCTCGCATCGCTCGCGGCCGGTTAGGATACAGCTTAACGCTGTAGTATTCTTTTATCTTCTATACCATATTACTTGTTTTAGCAAAAACTAAGTTTTTTGTTGTTATTTCCAGAACTGTAATCCGTTTCGCTTTAATTGTGTATCAACAAAAAATTCACACAAAAAACAAAACGTTGAGAATGCACAAACAACGTAATTTCTGTTTTAAGATTTAATCTGAGAATCCTGTAAACATCTATAATTTTAAAAAACACCCCACCAATTTGTGCAATTTTAATGTTTACAATTCCGTTTTGACCAGTGATATTCAACTACGGCCACCAGAGGGCGTTCCGAAACTGCACGGGCGTGATAAGTATTAGACAAGATAAAGGAAAGTAATGACATTAATCGTTTACTTGAGTAGAACCGATAGCCGCCTCGCTGTTACGCGATACAGCTTCGTGGCAAAATACCTTTCAATTGTGACGAAGACTGGTCCCAGCCGACCGTTCACAGCGCACAAGTTTGAGCGGAAGATCATATTCTGTCGACGATGATAATCCACTGGGGTAACTCTATCCTAGATCTTGAGAAGTTTAATTCTCTGCCCTTGATTTAAACCACTAACGCATGATTGAATTACACAACAATATATACAATTACAAATGACAGTTACAAATGACAGCAGAAAATAGTCTGCGTTATAAAGCAGTAAACAAAATACACAAAGGCAGCGTTCAGCCAAAATAGGGTGGGAAAAGAAGAACGTTCGCATACATGACGTTTACGTTTCACGTTGAACCCAATGAACACATTGGAAACAGCCCTGCGTTCAGCGACAGTGATCAACACAAACGTTCGACGACTATTTGACTGATTCCTTGGGTATGTTCAGCCAATCGTTTGTTAGACTGGTTTTTACACTACACATTAAACCGAATGGCCACTTCTGGAAGCAGTCAACATAATTAGCAGACGTCTAGTGAAAAACCAATCTGATTAAAATTAGCTCTACTGGGTCTACCAGTAGATCTAACAGCATTGCGTGGACTCCCATGTCCAGGTGATATTTCATCTATAAATAACAATTTAAATATCGACCAATTACACGTCGCCTTTTATAGCGTTATTCGGGAGCATACACATTCTAAAAATATCGGGCGAGACTATTTATGCAATAGGCGAACTTGTTGGTCTATTTCAACATTGAAAAAAACAGGCCTAATATACTCTGGATTGTATACTGGTATAAACAGATTTTATGGCTATACCATCACGGGTTTTTTTTTTTCGTTTTTAAACGAATTTTATATAAAATTTTATATTGAAATTAGTTTCCGGCATACTTCGTAATTCACCCGAATTATTTCGTATACCCTCGGAATAAACCCGAATGTTTTCAAATTCTTTTCAAATCACTGGCATGATTTTGCAAGTAAGGTTTCGATTGGTCGAATGAAAGGTCAACTGGACATGAGCTCCAACGGGCTGCTGTTAGATCCACATGTAATAGTGGAGCTAATTTTAATTAGATTGGTGAAAAACAAATGGCTAAAAGTAGGCCAGATGTAGTCATTCGGTTTAACGTCAAACGCACGAACCAGTCCAGCGGCAAAACATTTCTACTCCGTCAGCGTGAACGCAGCCCTAATCGCATTGTTCGAACGCTAGCTTTTACTGTTGTCCTTGAACGTAGGAAAATATGATATCGAGCTACGTTCTTGCAAACATAGTTTTCATTGTATATGATCCTCCTACAACATTGAATGGTACGTCTGTTTAAAACTGTTTTCCTGGCATGCCATTTGAGAGATTACAAGCCAAGAAGACTACAATGTTGCAAAAATAATAACCGGGATGATTTATTCTGTATGTTTTAGTAATTATAATATAATCTTCGCGTTGTCGGGGCTTCAAATGCTTTTGAAAGTATAACATCTTTGTTGGTAAATATGACACACTCGAAGAATGGTTCCCCATCATGTCTACTGCCTGTGTTATTCTCTTTATTTGTCGTTCTCAAGTAACAAGCGCTCGTATGTTTCGCTGACATGGTAGATATGTTTAAAAACACGTAATCGGGCATTCCGATCTAGTCCCGACTACACAACGTTAAAGAGACATTTTCGCGATAGACGAGCCTCAGCGCGGATCCTCGATGTTACCGAAGCTAACCAGCATTGAGCAGTTACCATGGATGTAACTAGAGGGGTGGAGCAACCCTCTAGGAAATCGAATTAGTGTGTCCGATTCCTTTTAGACCCCCCAACCTCAGTCATTTTAAGTTAGGCGCGACCTTATGTATGTATATATATATATATATATAGAGAGAGAGAGAGAGAGAGAGAGAGAGAGAGAGAGAGAGAGAGAGAGAGAGAGAGAGAGAGAGAGAGAGAGAGAGGAGAGAGAGAGAGAGAGAGAGAGCGAGAGAGAGGGAGAAAAAGGGGGAGAGAGAGAGAGAGAGAGAGGGAGAGAAAAAGGGAGAGGGAGAGAGAGAGAGAGAGAGAGAGAGAGAGAGAGAGAGAGAGGGAGGGAGGAAGACAAAGAGAGAGACAGAGAGAGAGAGAGAGAGAGAGAGATAAAAGAGGGTGGGTGGGTAATACAGTGTGTGTGTGTGTGTGTGTGAGTGTGTGTGTGTACATGAATGAATTAATGAACGAACGAATTAACGAACGAATGTTTAACGACACCCCAGCACGAAAAATACATCGGCTACTGGGTACATTGTGTTGCGTGTATGTATTGTGCGTTGTGTTGAGCGTCCATGCATGCGTGCGTGTGTATTGCGTGTCTCCTTACAACTATTTGTTTTCATTCCATTGCACATACGTAATAATGATTTCAGTCTACAGTACATGACACTTACATTAGCCTTTACTTGGTGAGATGCTTTTATTCATTTACTCATTTTTTTTTTTTTTCTCTTTTTTTTTTTTACATCATCTGCTCACAAATGTACTCTAAATACTAGTCATGAATAAACATGAATTTTGTGGCTTCAAGACGACATCTGAGATGAATAGCTCACTAAAATGTATTCACTGCCTATGCGCTTGTCTCTCCGGCTGGTCACTGCAAGCCTACACGAAGAGGTGCGTTCTATATTGGTTTCTGTTTCAGAAACACGCCCTCCCATTGGCGGACCACTCGCAAAGACACGCATAGCGACTCGCTGGCTTTCGTTTAAATGCTTCATCATCTTTTAATTGATTCAGGTATTCTGATCTTGGTGGAAACGTGCAAGAAAAAAAGAAGAAGAAGAAGAAAGGCGATCAAATATTGTTGGATTATTTTGATGATGAAGGATTAATTCAAAATTAATTCACAGAATAAATATTGTAGTGTTTTGTTTTGTAACTGAAGAAGAAGAGGTTATAATAAGTGGATTGTTTGTTAAAGAAGAAAAATTCATATACAGTCGATTGTTGGAGAAAACAGATCAGTAGTTAATGGATTGTTTATTGAAGAAAGAAGCTAAATATAATGGATGCCTGATTGTTGAAGAAAACGAAAGTCTATAGTTAATGGATTGTTGAAGAAAAAAGTCGATATTTAATGGATTGTTGAACAATAATCTATATTTAGTGGATTATTTGTTGAAGAAAAAAAATCGATATTTAATAGATTGTTGAAGAAAAAATATTTATTTAATATATTGTTGAAGAAGAAAAAAAACCCCCTATATTTAATGGATTGTATGTTGAAGAAAACAAATCTATATTAAATGGATTGTCGAATAAGCAAAATCTATAATTAATGGATTATTTATTAAACAAAACAAAAAACCCTCGTTATTTAATGGAATGTTTGTTGAAGTAAAATTCTACATTTAACGGATTGTTTGTCTGAAGATTCCGGATTACGCACACACACGCTACTCATTCGACGAGGGGATAGTTAAAATGGCATTTATTATCCAAATGGTGGTTTTCGTTGTGGATTACCCTGTGTTTTGACATGTGCGTTGGACGAGCGAGATTGTGAGGGACTACACGTGCTACAGTTGTTGCGGCGGTGATGGGAGTCTACAGGAGAGACGAGCCGAGCCGCCACTCTATGGACGTGAACATGACGGCGCCGTGCTACCTACACGACGCCCACGAGGCATGTCCGCGGTGCGCCGACAACCCAGGTGACCACGACACGCTCACAGAACGACTGCACGGGGTCACCTACTGCACGCCAGGGGCAAACACGCAGCGCAGTAATACGTGGTAAGTGCTGTTCTGTTATATTTTATATTGTGTCTGTTTGGTTTGATTAAAAATCTACCCATTGTCGTGGGTAGACAGCCCAGATAGCTGAGATGTTTGTGTGTGTCCTGTATCCAGAGCAGCGTACTTAAACCTTAATTGAATAATATAAGCACGAAAATAGAGTTAAAAATTAAAACAAAAGGTATTTTGTAATTTATATACTTACAGAGCTTCTTGTTGGTGCAGTGTTATCTTATACAGTGATTTGCTGTATTAGTACATGTATATGTTTGAAATACATAAGAAACATATCCTTCATATTGTGTCATATTTTAATTGTATAGCTTCTTTATAAATTAATTTAACTCGATTTTCGTGCATAGGCTATATTCCCAATTAAGGTTCAAGCACGCTGTCCTGGCCACACACCCTAGCTATAAGGGTTATCTGTCGGTGTTGAGTAGTCGGTTAGGTGGCTTCGTTGAAATCCGTTTTCGGGATGCGAACTCGACACCTTCCAGCTTTGAAGCCATTGATTTGAACTTGGTAACTACTAGCCTTAAAACCGTTGGGGGCGGGACATAGCCCAGTAGTAAAGCGCGCGCTTGATGCGCGCTCCAGCCAGTGCACCATGACTGGTATATCAAAAGCCGTGGTATGTGCTATGTTGTCTGTGAGATGGTGCATATAAAATATCCCTTGCTACTAATGGAAAAATGTAGCAGGTTTTCTCACTAAGAAAATTACCAAATATCTGACATCCAGTAGCCAATGATTAATAAATCAATGTGCTCTAGTGGTGTCGTTAAAGAAAAGAAACTTTAAACTTACAGACCGATGGCTTAACCAGTACACCACTGAGACCGGTTGTGATGTTTTTTGTGTGCACTATAATAGTTACAATCAGGTTAGGTAAAGCTATTTACTAAGCGTGAGATAAAATGACGATTATATTACAGCTCGCGGCGCCTGCGAGTAATGCAATGACGTCCCATTTGGACAAACAAAGTAGAACCAAAAATACTAGAAAATAGTTTTGGAAAAGGAAAAATAGATACCAACTTTTATACAAAGTTTGTAAAAAAAAAAAAAAAAAAAAAAAAAAATATATATATATATATATATATATATATATATATATATATATTGGGGAGCAAGTTTCAGGTTTTGGGTACATTTTGCATTATTCTTCATATGTTTATATCGATGTTCATAATTCCTTTTTTCATATACGTATCTTTGTTTCATACGAAGGTAAGACTTTCCTTTGGCACTGTCACGTATAAAGAACATTATAAATACTTATCATAGTTAAGGTTAGGGTTAATTATTAGGGTTAGTGACAGTGCCAAAGGAAAGTCCTTCATTCATTCATTTTACAGGCGCCGATTTTTACCTTTGCAAATACACGGGTATAATGTACAACCGTTTTCTATTTATTTTATAGTCATATAACACGCTTACTATTCAAACGTTTATTCAACAGTGTTTCGGTATGCAGGCTACGGTCACGTTTCGTTAGGTCAGTTACGCGACTCCCATTTCAGATTCAGATAAGTAACCTCGTGTTTCACTTGGAGTAATGCTAGTGTCAGACTATCAACTGTCACGACGGAGTTGGCTAGCTCGACGGTTGCGTTGTAATTGCCCCCACTCCTAACTTACAGCGGGTGCGCTCAGATTAACAACTAATCGGAAGTAGGAGTTGTATACGACGAGAATCGAGTTGTAAGAGTGCTCAGACTAGCAACTGGACAGTCGTTGAAGTCGTGAGATCGACGAGTTGACCAACTTAATGTAGCAAGGCTGTTATGAAAGTGAACTTTACAATTTTGCTTTAAAATGCTGTGACTCAAAATAATTTGATATTAGCAGGATATTGAGCAAGATTGTCTATCACACCCTCACCAAATTTGGAACTAAGTTAAACAAATATATTTTCATCAGACGTTATAAAATTAAAATTGCTTGTGTACTGTTTCACAACTGCCATATGCGCAAACATTTAATTTCCCATTTTCAAAATAATGTTTGCCCATCTTTGTATTAATATATGTCATTTTATTGTTTTTAATTTTTATGCCAATGATATTATTGCGAAATAAAACTGACTACGGAGATAATTTCGTTTCGTCTAACCTGGCTGGGTTTATATAATACTATTACCTCAACGCTATGTGTTCACCAGGTGGGTAATAAATCCGGGGAATGTAATCTGCTGTGTAAAACGTTTAGATAAAATAATCGGCCCAGGGTCTGATAAGGCAAGTTCAAAAGGGGACTGCGATAAAGTATATATAGAGTTTAGAAAGGAGGGTTGCAAAATGTTGTTGTTTTGTTGTTGTTGGTTTTTTCTTGTGATTTTGTGTGTGTGTGTGGGGGGGGGGGGGGGGGGGGGGGGGGGGGTTGGTGAGTTGTTTTGTTTACCTGGCCACATTAAAGATGGCTACATTTTATCTACATTTTGACCATTTTCACGAAACACATTTACTAATACACAGCAATAAAACGAATCCCAGAACACCAACTCAGGCCAACACAGGCCAACATATGCCAATAATGTTATTACTATCTGGGTACATTATCGCTTCGACACCTATTACAACATACTTGTAATATTGCCAGTAAACATAGCACGAATATTTCAGCGTCAAGTTTATCACACTTGTTTTCTTTTTAACGCCAACATATAATGTCCTATCGAAGTTGAAGCGAATCGCACTCGTCCAGATGCAGTGCAAAATAGTTGTCTGATTGCCAATCTTCACCTACCATATGGAAGCAGATATGTAAACATGTACACACGCACTATGTACTAGTCAAACATACAGTAATTATATATATATATATATATATATAGATAGACATATAGATTAATAGAGCCAGATTTGCCCGCGAATGCATGCACGTTAAAGGTTGACTTCGTGGTTCGTAATCCGATTAGCTGAACATTCTTTTTATATAAGAATGTATGGGTGGCCGAGCGGTCACCGTGGTGCTCTGGGACATGCGGGCGATTCGGTGCTTAAGGTTCGAGTCCCAGCAACAGCATGAGATATAATCTGTGAAGCCGAAAATTATTTTTATTCACTGTGCCAGTGTGTTAATATATATGTACATTGTATGTACTAGTCAAATCCGACATACATACTATAAAAGTATATAGATATTTATACATCCATACAGATCAACACATATATGCACACATGTATGCCATATTCACACACACACACACACACAAAAACATACACACACACACACAAACACACACACACATACACATAAACAAACACGTGCACATACACACACATACACAAACATAGGCACATACACCACACACACACACATACACCACACATACACACTCACACTCTCTCACACACACACACACTCACACACACACACACAGACACACACATACATACACACATACACACACACACACACACAAACATACACACACACATGCACATAAACAAACACGTGCACATATACACATACACACCACACACACACACACACACTCTCTCTCACACACTCACACTCTCACACACACATACAGTCAATCACACATTCACTCACACTCAGACTCAAACACACTCACACTCACATTCAAACACACTCACACACACACAAACACACACACGCACACACACACACATACGCACGCACAAATACACGTATTGTAATGATTTTGTTACATTAATTTCGAACCGAGTGTGTGTCAGTACATATTTCTTAACTATCGGTTAAGGTGCTTCTCTTTTCGTAGAAGCCGCTTTGTCCGAGTGGATAAGACGCTGGACTGTCAAATACCATTGGAATCGGTGCAGTGGGTTCGAAACCTGCCAACTGACAGTTGGTGATTTAAATAGTAAATTCATATGGCTAGTAAATTGCATTCTATATGGTATATGTGAGAATATGACTGATTTATGCCATGACCTTGTATGAAGACTGATTTACTTTGCTGTCCATAGACCTTGTATGAATTGACTTTGAGAATATGAATAAGTTACTACACTTAGTGGCTATAACTAAGTGACTAAACGTGGCAGTGACTGTTGCTAGTCTGGAGTGATCTCTTAACTTTAGTGACTACAAAGTATCTCCCGTCCCGTTCCACTGTTTTCGTCGCGTATTCATTTACAGACTTATGTCTTTAATACATTGCACACTATAGCTTTTATCTGAGAATATGACTGACTTTAAGTTACTACACTGCGTGAGTGGCAGTGATAGTGATCTCCCGTCCTGACTTTAAGTAACTACACTGTTTGAGTGGCAGTGATCTCCCGTCCTGACTTTAAGTAACTACACTGTTTGAGTGGCAGTGATAGTGATCTCCCGTCCTGACTTTAAGTTACTACACTGTTTGAGTGGCAGTGATCTCCCGTCCTGACTTTAAGTAACTACACTGTTTGAGTGGCAGTGGCAGTGATATCCTGACTAACTACACTGTTTGAGTGGCAGTGAGTGATCTCCCGTGGTTACTACCTGTTTGAGTGGCAGTGTAACTAGTGATAGTGATCTCCCGTCCTGACTTTAAGTTACTACACTGTGTGAGTGGCAGTGATCTCCCGTCCTGACTTTAAGTTACTACACTGTGTGAGTGGCAGTGATCTCCCGTCCTGAATTTAAGTTACTACACTGTGTGAGTGACAGTGATCTCCCGTCCTCCAGAACACTCTGTGAATAACAATACGGTGCACCTCAATGACATGTCACCGCAGGCGCAACAATATCATTATACCACAAAATATGTAGGTATTAGCATTATGGTAATTAGTAATGGCGTTTTCTATTTTGATCGTTTATACTGCAACGTATCAATCAGTCAGTCAATCAATCAACATTGTGACACTCGCCCACGCCCACTAAAGGTTCATTCACGTATGTCCTGGGAATACCCACAGGCAATATATGCATATGCAAAGAAAAAAGAAGTTTTTTAACAACACCACTAGAGCAGATTAATTTATTAATCATCAGTTATTGGATGTCAAATATTTGGTAATTCTAATATAAAGTTTTAGAGGAAACCCGCAACATTTGTCCATCAGTAGAAAGAGATCTTTTATATATCCCCGTCCCACACACAGGATACCAGACACGACAGTCTTTGATATACCAGTCGTAGTGCACTGGCTGAAACGAGAAATAACCCAAAGGGCCCATTGACGAGGATCGATCCCAGACCGACCGCGCACCAGGCCAGCGCCTTAGCTGTGTGTATTATGTCCCTAAGCTTAGTTGTTAGTGAGTGGGTCGTCGGCTTTTGGGTCTCACATCTCCCCTCTGCTCACTTAAATAGATTCATGAAAGAAAATAGAAATATGAAAATATGAACGCACACCTTTAGTTGACGCGTGCGCTCGACCGGGGTTCGATGTGTCGTAGGCTCAATCACCGTCAGTCGGTTAGATGGTGTTTAGCCCGTCCTAACCAGAGCCCCACAACTGGAATACAAAGACATCGGTATGTGCTGTCATGTTTATTAAAGTGTATATAAAATATATTTTGCTGTTAATTGGTAGGAGTAGCCTGTATGGCTACAACGAGTGTTCTGTCTCATTATTTAGAGCAAATGTCGAAATAACACAGTATAACAGGCGCAGACCCACAACTTTGAGCAGGGGGTTGGTTCCACGTGAAACTATTTAAATGAAAGGTATATATTATCGGTAAATGGACTTTAAAATAAATTCAAATAAAATTTCTGTCGTGAGCAGGAAGGTCCAGACCCCTTCAACCCACCCCCTCCCCGGATCCGCACCTGTGTAGGACATCAAACAATTGTAATTTAAAGTGTTGAGCTGTCGCTAAACATATTTTTCTTTCTTGTTATTTTCTTTGGCTCGTGCGCTCCAGTTATTTCTTTAGTTCTTACAGCTTGGTGACACAAAACTGTAAGTAATATCAAGGACCTTAACAATAGCACAAAACAATGGCAAAGTAGTCTTCCGATAAATTTACACTAAGCTGGAAACATGCAGCCATTATCTCACGAAACTGTGCATACCTATCCTGTTACACTAGATAGCTGGCCCAGCTTTAGGCAAAGCAATTACGCCTAAATATCGTACTCGCAAAGCGGATTGTTTTCCGAAAATATGTTAGGTCAAATCTGTGACGAAAAAAAAGAAAGAACCTTCTGTTTGAAAAGGAATTATTCTAATTTTCATTAACAAATATTTTAAAATTTAACAAAATAAAAGTAAATGTCATGGTCAGAAAAACGTCATGACTGAGTGGGATTGGAAATAATTTTACGTGCACGTTCAGAGCAAACTGTTGAAGTGCACGCCCGTCCTGGGTGCAGGTTTAATATGTGGGTCAGTTCTTTCGTGTGTGTTGTGTGTGTGTTATGTGTGTGTGTGTATGTGTGTGTTATGTGTGTGTGTATGTGTGTGTGTTTTATGTGTGTGTGTTATGTGTGTGTGTTTGTGTGTGTGTTGTGTGTGTGTTATGTGTGTGTGTGTGTGTGTGTGTGTGTGTGTGTGTGTATGTGTGTGTTATGTGTGTGTTTGTGTGTGTGTGTATGTGTGTGCTGTGTGTGTGTGTTGTGTGTGTGTGTTATGTGTGTGTATGTGTGTGTTTGTGTGTGTTTGTGTGTGTGTGTGTGTGTGTGTGTGTGTGTGTGTATGTGTGTGTGTGTTATGTGTGTGTGTGTGTTATGTGTGTGTTATGTGTGTGTATGTGTGTGTGTGTTATGTGTTTGTGTGTTGTGTGTGTGTGTGTGTGTGTGTGTGTGTGTGTGTAATTATGTCCACAGGTTCTAATAACATACTATAACATTTGTCAGGCGAGCGCACAACCGACAGAGCTAAATCCCTCCCACAGATGTAGCCTGAATTCCTATAGTCAACTGGGCTGCGTTCAGCCAAACCGAGCAGGAAAACGTTCGCTAGACTGGTCTATGCGATTCACGTTAAACCAAATGGCCACGTCGGAAACCAGTCAAACAGTTCGCAAACGTTAGCTAAACGTTCGCTAGCTGAACTTAGGGCTGGTGGATTTCAGTCACGGTCGTTCGTCAAAATGTACTTGGAATAGTATTTAGTATTTCAAAAATTATCATCATTTTGCTTATCATCATTTTGTTCATCATCATAGACTTCATCGTCATCATCATCATCACCATCATCATCACCATTATTAGTATTACTACAATAAGAGAATGGGTAATTAATTGAACTTTTGACAAAATCCTTTATTTTCGTGGGCTTAACTTTTCGTTATTTGCTAAAATACACATTTCGTTGCTACTTCAATTCGAGGATTGAAAAGGTTGTTTTGTAAATGTTCAGATGTATTACAGTTTCGTTGTGTTCTTAAATCCGTTGACTGAACCAGTTCCGAATTACAGAGGCATTGGACCACCATGAACATGTCATTTCACAATACAAATAAATCTATCTTACGTGGTTAAACGTAGCAGTTCTGTATAAACTTGGTGTGGGGTATCAGAACCAGAACTTACTTCTTCATTATGTACGTCTAGACGACGTTTTGGCACCACTTTTAATACAATAACATCTGTTCCTGGCCAATTAATAATCAAAGGTAAACACCAAGTAACGCCTTGCAATCACGCAATAATATTTTGTGTTGCTTGGAGTCCAATGGCTGTTGGTGTAATCAAGCAGATCTAAGTACACAGTGCTCAACGTCTGTTTTGGCAGTCTGGCTGACTTGTTTGTGTACTCGTCAGTTGGCTGTGTCGTCTGGCTAATCGGTAAATGGACCGGCCACCTGTTTAGTATGACGCGAAAATCATGCTTACCTTACGACGTACCAGAAACAGATACGGATACTGCGGCTGCTGTTTGCAGTATCCCCAGTACTGCACAGCCACACACTGTTGGTAACTGTCATATCGTATTATGTTAGTCAGCATCGACCTCGGTGGCACACTGGTTCATCAGTCTGTCACTTTAAATTTAAGGCTGGTGGGTACTGCCACTGGGTTCAAATAGCGGTTTAAACCCAAAGTAAATTTTAGCGTTTTAAAAAGTTAAAGTTTGTCTTGTTTAACGACACCACTTGAGCACATTGAGTTAATAACCATCGGTTATTGGATGTCAAACATTCGGTAATTTCGATATATTGTCTCAGAGAGGAAACACTCTACATTTGTCCATTAGTAGCAAGGGATTTTTTATATGTACCATCCCACAGACAGGATAGCACATACCATGATTTTTTATATACCAGTCGTGGAGCACTGGCTGGAACGAGAAATAGCCCAATGTGTTCACCGACGGTGATCGATCCTAAACCGACCGCGCATCAAGTGAGCGCTTTACCACTGGGCGACGTCCCGCCCCTAAACAAGCCTACTTACTCATATAGAGTTATACTGAATAGCAAAACAAATCTTTTATATGCAATGGACAGGACATCACATACCACGGATTTTTTTAGTACTAGTCATGGGACGCTAGTTGGGAATCAACCCCACCCCATCCAGACCTTGATATGAAGGAGTGATTAATTAAATTGCCAAACCCACTCCCAAACTTAGAATATTGGAAGCAATTATTACCATATTTATGCCATATAAATTCACATTCTAAAGTGTGTGTGTGTGTGTGTGTGTGTGGTGGGGGGGGGGGTAAAAATTATTTTTCTTGAACTATTCGCAGGGTAGTGATGGGGACAAGAGTGATAGCTCCCCTAAAATGGCGAGGTCTGCCCACCCCTATTGGTTTCACTAGGATCAATCAATCCTACGACAGATCGCATCTCATGTGGGCGATGGTGGGAGAGGGGGGCGGGAGGAGTTAGCTCAGTGAGTATAATGCTCACCTGAGGTTCTCCTCAAGGACCCCTTGGGCTTTTTCCCGTCCAACCCGTGCCCTACGACCGGTATGTCAACAGACATGATGTGTGCTGCCCTGTATGTGGGAAAGTGCATATATAAGATCCTTGCTGCTAATGCCAAAAGATAGCGGATTTCCGGTTATTAGTATGTATCAGAATTACCAAACGTTTGACATCCAATAGCCGATGATTAATAAATCAATGTGATCTAGTGGTGTCGTTAAAGACAACAAATGCACACTGCCACCACCCACCTCCATCTATAATTTAAACAGTTTTCATAACCTTTTACAAACGTGCATCCACCGGTTTGAAGTGACCTGTTCAATTACTTTTTAAAAACGTAGCGTCCACAATATACAGCACTACACAATATACAACACTACACAATATACAGCACTACACAATATACAACACTACACAATATACAATATACAGCACTACACAATATACAGCACTACATAATATACAGCACCACACAATATACAGCACTACACAGTATACAGTACTACACAATATACAATATACAGCACTACACAATATACAACACTACAATACACAGCACTACGCAATATACAGCACTACACAATGTAGAGCACTACACAATATACAACACTACACAATATACAATATACAGCACTACACAATATACAGCACTACACAACATACAACACTACACAACATACAACACTACACAATATACAATATACAGCACTACACAATATACAGCACTACACAATATACAGCACTACACAACATACAACACTACACAATATACAATATACAGCACTACACAATATACAACACTACACAATATACAATATACAGCACTATACAATATACAACACTACACAATATACAATATACAGCACTACACAATGTAGAGCACTACACAATATACAACACTACACAGTATACAATATACAGCACTACACAATATACAGCACTACACAATATACAGCACTACACAACATACAACACTACACAATATACAATATACAGCACTATACAATATACAGCACTACACAATATACAGCACTACACAATATACAGCACTACACAACATACAACACTACACAATATACAATATACAGCACTACACAATATACAGCACTACACAATATACAGCACTACACAATGCACTACACAATATACAGCACTACACAATATACAGCACTACATAATATACAGCACCACACATTATACAGCACTACACAGTATACAGTACTACACAATATACAATATACAGCACTACACAATATACAACACTACAATACACAGCACTACGCAATATACAGCACTACACAATGTAGAGCACTACACAATATACAACACTACACAATATACAATATACAGCACTACACAACATACAGCACTACACAACATACAACACTACACAATATACAGCACTACACAATATACAACACTACACAATATACAATATACAGCACTACACAATATACAACACTACACAATATACAATATACAGCACTACACAATGTAGAGCACTACACAATATACAACACTACACAGTATACAGCACTACACAATATATAGCACTACACAATATACAGCACTACACAACATACAACACTACACAATATACAGCACTACACAATATACAATATACAGCACTACACAATATACAGCACTACACAATATACAACACTACACAATATACAGCACTACACAATATACAGCACTACACAATATACAATATACAGCACTACACAATATACAATATACAGCACTACACAATATACAATACTACACAATATACAGCACTACACTGCCTCGAAAATCTTATTTTAAAACGTCCCTGAGAGACTAAAACCGACCCACCTCCTCCCTACAGATCTCGGTCACTTTGGGAATTCGGTTCACTTGCCTTTCACATCACTTTACAAAATCCTGGATTCGCCCCTGATTAATCACAACTTTAGCCCTGCCTTGCGATTTTAACACGTAGGCCCTAGGATAACTGTTGTTTGTTTTTATTTATTTTCTTGCTTATTCAAGCACGCTGTCCTGGGCACACTCACCTCAGCTATCTGGGCTGTCTGCTCAGGACAGTGATTTAGTGGTTATTGAGAGAGAAGTCGGTATAGTAGTCGTTCACGCGCTCTGTGTAGGAGCCAGTACTGGGATGTGAACCCCGTGCCCAGTCCGATGACTTTACAGCTACACCATCGAGGCCGGTTGGTAGGAGCACTGGGAACTGGAGATCGCAGTAGATGACGTCACACGTCTGTTGATTGGTTTCACATTACACAGACGGCACATGACAGTTCCATTGGCCCTCGCATATATCTCACGACTCGCCACATTACGCAAATGGACCAAATCGTCATCATTAGCTGGTCTAGACTTCGTCTGGAAAAGATCAAATAGAAATACCCAGGTAATAGATAATTCCAGGCGCAGATCTAACGTGGCGTGCTGAGGGAGAGTATCCCCTACCTGAAATACGAATTGCTCTGTAAGCTCTGGGTCGAAGTAATATCTTGGTTGGATGGGTATACGTTAAAGCTACATTGTAATATGGTAACACTGTATGTCTCTTTTAAGTTCCAGGGGCGGAACGTGGCTCAGTGGTATGTAAAGTACCCGCCTGATGCGCTGTCAGTCTAGGTTCGATCCCTGTCGGTAGGCCAGTTGGGCTATTTGTCATTCCAGCCAGTGCTCCACAGCTGTTGTAACAAAGGCCGTGGTGTGATAGACCTACTATTCTGTCTATGGGATGATGCATATAAAACAGCCCGTATTGCTAATCGGAAAGAGTGGCACTGAGAGTGACGGCAGTGGGTTTCCTCTCTAATTATATGTGGGGTTGTTAACTATATATCCGACGCCATATAACCGTAATAATACTGGTTGAGCGCGTCGTTAAATAAAACTCTTTTTTCTGTTCCATGCTCTCCCTAGAAACAATCCTGCACCTGCTTCTGCTTTCTCGTCCTGTAAGTTCTCGAACGGCTGGAGTTAACATCATGCATCGTTTAACCGCTCGCTGATTTGTGGTATTTGAAAAGTGCACATTCATCATAATTTCGCAAGTAACAAAATCAACTGACGTGTTTAAATAAGGTTTATTAGCATTCCTGAGTAAAGATCAAACTAAAAATAAGAAATCCATTTTGTATCCCTGTAACATCTGTATCCAGGTTCAAGAACCGCGGCGTGAAGTGTGGGAGGGTATAATATGTGCATATTTTAAACATTAGGGCGAAGACAATCTCTCTCTTCTTGAGGTGGTGTTCTTGCGTCCTGTCCCCGTGTTTATAAACCTTAAAGTCTAGACTTTAACGTCATGGCAACGCCATTCAAGTAGCATTACGTTAAAGTCTGGACTTTATTAAAGTCTAGACTTTAAGTTTTATAAGCACGGGCCCTGGTGGATAAGTGGACATTTCGTGGTCGTCCTATGTACCTAGTTTGTTGTCCAAGGAGAGTTCTTCCTAAAACTAACAGCCACGTGACCCTCTCGATATTGTACGGCGGGACGTAGCCCAGTGATAAAACACTTTCCTGGTGCGCTTTCGGTCTGGGATCGATCCCCGTTAGTGGGTCCATTGGGCTATTTCTCGTTCTAGCCAGTGTACCACGACTGGTATATCAAAGACCGTGTTATGTGATATCCTATATAAAAGATGCCTTGCTACTAATAGAAAAATGTAGCGAGTTTCCTCTCTAAGACAATATGTCAAAATTACCAAATGTTTGATACTCAACAGCCGATGACTAATAAATCAATGTTGTCTAGTGATATCGTTAAATAAATCAAACTTTAACTCTTGACATTGTTGTAAATTTCACAGAATATATTCTGAAATAATTGTATTGACCTGCCTGGAGTAATTAATGGCGGTGTGAAACCTGCAGACAGATATGTGCTCGCGATACACAGGCGTTTAAAAAAAAAAGAATTTGATTGACACGTTAAAGCTTTACCTTGAAAACCGCTGACACGGTGACAGGTATATTCAACTATTGCGCGGATATTCATAACCTACAGCTTGGTATTAACATTAAAGGTCATTGTCTCACTCTTGGTAATAAATTTGATATTAAACAGTCGTGGTGAATTTACGGACCTGATATTGAACTTTTGTTTACTCAGCATGCGGTATATGAGTGTGTGTGTGTGTGTGTCTCTCTCTCTCTCTCTCTCTCTCTCTCTCTCTCTCTCTCTCTCTCTCTCTCTCTCTCTCTCTCTCTCTCTGTGTGTGTGTGTGTGTGTGTGTGTGTGTGTGTGTTCTCTGCCTTTCGCATTGTCTCTTCTCGCTCCTTCTGTGTTTATGTATATATGTACATGCGATACGTACGTAGGTACGCACGCACGCAAACACGCATGCAGATTCATATTTGAAACACCTTAACAGTTAGGGTCACTCGGACTCACTCCAGAAATTATCACAGGGGAGGGATGTCACTTAAATATTTCTCTGCTGGTGTATTTTCAATGTACTGAAACCGGAAAGTATGCAGCACCACAGACTGACAGATGGTTGCACTGACTGACGCAGGCTACACTTGTTTACTGGAGCACTTTTAAAAGGGTTATTAATTAACATGACGCTAATTTGTTTTTAATGGCCTTCAAATATCTCAGCTATTTCCTTCCATACAAATACTATGCTATGATTCGGGCTCTTTAATTTTATTATATTGTTCGTGGCTACTACAAAATAACCTTCTTTTTCTCCCTCCCAGAACTACCAAATATTTGACATCCAGCAGCCGATGATTAATTAATCAGTTAGCTCTAGTGGTGTCGTTAATAAAACAAACTATAAAAACGTTACGTAAGTCTTGACAAATATTCCATAACATTTTGTAACACATTTCATGACACCAGGCTCAGATCCAGAGGGGTCAAAGGGAGCCTGAACGCCTCGCTCACGAAGAAGAAAATGTTTTGCTTTCACTGCTAATATACAACTTCCTGACAAATATTTGGATCCGCCCCTGGAAACCCTATTCACCTTGAGCGCTACGTGATTGTTGAGCGCCCCCACCCCCGCCCCCTGCTCAATTCTGGGACATCCCAAAGACTCGTCAACGACTCGTGCATGACCTATGACTAAAATCAGGTGATGTCTTCTTCTTTCTGAGCCCAGTCAAGCTACTCAGTAGCGGCCTCGTCATCACGGGGAGACGTTTGGCTCGACACCGGGCGAAGTAATCAGACCAGTTAGATCAATCCGCTGTCACATATTGCCTTAACGCGACAGATTCACCCACTGACCCACATGGGTGGTTGAAAACCCCGCCGCGAGACAATGTACGCCCTGCCGCTCCGCTCATCTGGAAAAATGCTGTGAGGCAAGTCGGTGCGGTTAGCCGTCAAAACATTTTGGAACATCCCAACTCGCTCACCTCAACTGATAAAAACGTGTTTGCCGGGTTATATCCTGATCAAAATACTAGGGTGGACACTGATTTTATAACACGATTTATATGACTAGCAAGCAATAACCAGTGATAGATACATCAATGTGCTATAGGCGTGTCGTTAAACGAAATAAATTTACGCTAAGCGAGCAAGGCAAAAAGTGCCTTTCCCGAGAAAACACAGTGCCCAAGACATCTAGGTGGTTAGACAGCATAAAGTAGAATTTCCTGGCTCTGTATGCATACACGTACTTAAGTTAGCATTTGGTACTTATTACTTTAAAGTAGGTAGATACGTATTATACGTTGACTTAAATACGTTTATGCATATGGAGCCAGCATTTAAATCACAAAATTAGTTACTATTATTATTATTATTTATTTATTTACTTATAGTGCAGTTCACAACAAAACGAACACTTGCGTGGGTGACGTTTCACAACTTTTTTGTTCAAAGAATCTGCGTTCATGAGAGCTAAATGGCTTTAATTTTCTGGGCAAATAATGATGACAGACAGACAGACAGATAATTGATTAAAGTCTCACCTTATGTCCACATATTTACAAAGTAAAACAAACATAAAAGTACCTAAGTCATTCCTTATGGAATTATGAGAAGCAGTATAGTTAAATAACACAAGTATGTATAATTATAATAATTATATAAAAAGTCTCTGTGACGTTGTAAAATATAAAAGCAGATTTTGGCTCTGACATTAAAACACATAACTTTTGTAAATGAGGTAAACACAATTACAACATAACTGAGCATGTTGGTACAAATTAAAACGAAGATCCTCATATAGCGGACAGTTTATAAAAACATGAATTTCATCCTCAACAGATTGGTTATCACGTATAGGACAGCATCGTTAATCCGCCGGCAGATTCTCATAACCGAATAGGAGCAACACCACATCCAAATTTCACAAAGGCACTCTGTCACGGTAATCATTTCGGCTGGTATTATAAAAATACCTTATTGTTTGGCTCGTCACGTAGGGGTTAATGATCACCTGACCTCACGTTAAAGTACTACATTTGTAGGACTGTCTACTATTAATCGGGATATCCATAACATGAAATAAGACTACAACAAAGAATGTATTACCATTGGTTTATTTATAGGCTATTTCTCATACCCATAAACCTAACGAACTCATAAACACAAGATACAGTTTGTTGTGTCAAGGTAATACAATAATAAGACTACAATAATACACTAATCACAATATCATACAAGATCAATTAAGAGCAGTTGGTTGGCAGTCTTGCTTTTAACGATTCATTACGTAGTTTTAGATAATAGTAATCCTAGTTTAATACTTAGTTTTCAAGCGTAAGCAATTACCACAGATTAACACTATATTATCTCCTTTTAGATATATACTCTACTATCAACTATCCATCAAATGCATATTACACATCATAACTTAAACATATTTACCAACATTCCAGCGTAGAGATTAGCACTGAGTATAAATCACTCAGGCGTGGCCCCTCGTCCCATTCACATGATCAAACGATCCTCGCACTCAGGTCTCCCACCATTATATAAGAAATCACGCGGACCCAACCGGAGACCATCAAAATCAAGCCATGCCGGCTAATTATTTGACGACTCGATTAACCAGTTGTGTTTTAAACAATCGGCATTTGTTGTCTAAGAAGATAACGAAATAACTTATAATTAACTACTGATCGTTTCTAATTAGGACCGAGTCGTCTGCATTTAATGCGCTAGTTAGTTTTGTTGTATCTCCTAACAGTGTCTCACATTAATTAAATAACCATTGCAGAAATAGAACAATATAACATTTTAAACACTTAAAAACAGTGTAGACAATACACTATCATCCTAATATAACAACATCATTAGGATAAAGTGTAGCCGCAACTCTCTTTGACATATGCATATTAAACACGGTAATTTAAACGTACTGTATAAGGCAGCACACATGATAATATAATTATTAAGTAACGCACACAGTCCAGTTGGAGAAGAGGCACTAATGAGGTTTTCGTCACACACTCCTATATTGGCCTGACATTAATATGCTAGTTGCCGTAACATTCTTAATGAGACAAGTATAATCGGGAATCAAGCATGGTTTTGCACTATAAACTACATTAACTTGTGTGCGAGTGCCCTCTTTACGCATTTCCAGTTCCAATTTCAGCGTGACGGCATTGACCGTTAAATGTGGTCGTATACCACATGATTATGATTATAGCCTATAAACCATTACGGTGTCGGCCCAGTAAGTCGACAAATCTATTTTGTTTAGTACCGGGACATAGAATAATAAAAGTCCCGGGACGTAGACATATCTAATTGGTTTGTAAGTTTTGCGCTGCAGTTACGAGCCGCCTTTTTTGTTAACAACGAGATGAGAACTCTGAAGTAGACGGATCTAATTGGTTTGCATGTTTTGCTTTGTGGTATGAACCGTGTTTGTTTCAACGGTATAGAATGTTATGTGATAACTGTCCTGGGTAGAATTTGTAATTACGCTTCCATTAATTTGAGTAGGTACCTGTGCGTTTTTGTTTTTTTGTTTATTTGCTCGTATTATGCTCTACCAATTTAAAGGATTACTGTTTTGGGTAGTAAATTTATCTTTCTCTTATATTGAGAAGGCGCTTGTGCATTGGTTCTTTTCCCGGTTTAATCTATATAAAGTTTTATATCAAAATGGAAAACTATTTCACATTTAACATTATGGCAGCTGCACAAGTTAGAGTGACTTTTATAGACACGTTAAGAGGCGGACGACATTTGTATTACAACCAGCACAAATTTTGCGTAAATAGAAAGCGTGGAGAAATTTTTTACTGGAGGTGTACTACGTCGCAATGCAGAGCCTACGTTGTGACTGTGGACAACATGCTCCAGATGGCAGACCAGATACAGCACAACCACGCGGTGGTGCCATTTATTAAGCACGTTGATGCGTTCAAGGCGAAACTCATGGACCGAGCTAAAATGGAAACAACGCCAATTCCTAAGATTTACGCCGATGAGATTTCCAATCTCAGGAAGAACCACAACGTTGTTCCTGACGGATTGTTAGCCGAGATTCCACATTTTAGTGCCATCAAGACGATACTATACCGACAGCGACACAAAACCCTACCCCGACTACCCCAGACAAGACAGGATATCAATTTAGAAGGAGAGTGGACCCGCACCGAGGGAGGAGATCCTTTTCTACACCGAGTTGAAGGACGAGACCTAATACTGATCTTCACAACTGACAAGAACTTGGACTTGTTGTGTGACGCTGATGTTGTATTATCAGATGGAACATTTTCTTCAGCACCCAAACTGTTCGATCAGTTGTACACCATACATGCCGAGTCCCAGGGTCATATGTTTCCTCTTGTGTATTCACTGCTCCCAAACCGCACAGAAGACACATATGTACGGACATTTCAATACCTTCAAGAGGCTTGCCATGATCTGGGTTTCCATTTAAATCCGAGGACTTTTCAGATGGATTTCGAAAGATCGGCCCATAACGCTGTTTAAACTGAGAGGCTGTTTCTTCCACTACACTCAGTGTAGGCCTGGCAACAGAATATTCTGAGAACGATGAAATACAAAAAGTAGTAAGACGTGCTTCAGCCCTTCCGATGGTTCCATTGGATAAAATTGAGGACGTTTGGGCTGACACAATTGCCGACAGTCCCCAAGGTGCACAGGTGACACAACTGATAGACTATGTTACGAACACGTGGATAGAAGGACCATGGTCACCAGAAATGTGGAACCATTTTGGCAATGATAGTCACCGTACCAATAACCACTTGGAAGGATGGCATCATAAAATAAACAAAATTGTCCAGAAGAGTCATCCGAACATGGTAGGGCTTCTAAAACGTAAGCAGTCTGTAATGGAAGTAAAATTGCACCAACTGGATGGTCACTGGCGAGCTCCGGCACGAAAACGCAAATATCGCACTATCGATGCCAGAATCCTCTGAAAGACGAGCTGATCAACAACCACATCACCGACACGGAGTACACAGATCACATAGGAGAACTTCTACATTTCAACTGATTACTGCGAGAATAAAATATGTTTTTGAACTACGAACTACAAATACAAATATTGTTATAACTAAAATTTATTTTAAAAAAAATTCTATCTATGTAATATTCTTTCTATGGGAAAATGTATATAAAAGATCCCTTGCTGGGTTTTTTTTGGTAAGAGTAGCCCATTCAGCGGGTTTCTTATTATTATCTCCGTGATCCTTAACCATATGTGTGACGCCAATATATTTATTTAATTAATTAATTAATTAATTAATTTATTTATTTATTTATTTATTAGTACTGTAATACCCACAACGTAACCAGCGATATGAATTCGTACTAGTAGGTGCGGGATTAAGCTCGATCGGTAGAGCGTTCGCGTGGGTTACTTGACACATAGGATCGAATCTCCTTAGTAGACCCATTGGTGTTTTTTGGTGTGTGTGTGTGTGTGTGTGTGTGTGTGTGTGTGTGTGTGTGTGTGTGTGTGTGACAGTGGAGGCATTGAAGATGAATTCCATTTTGTATCAAAATGTTTATTTTATAATGATATTAGAGTATCATATTTAAAGAAACATTTGTATACAAGACCATCTACTTTTAACATAATCAATCTTTTGTCTTCAGAAAATATAAAAACTTTAAGGAATCTTGATAAATATGTAATTTAATTTGTAACTACATATATATAACAACTATATGTTAGTATTTTTATTATCCTAATTCTTACGTTTAATTTTTTTTTCCTGTATTTGTATTATGTAACCTATTACACAACTGTTTCTGTTTTATAACTGTATTCTTGTCTGTTTTGTGTTTATAGTCATGCTGACTTTGGCAAATAAATAAATTGAACTGAAATTGAATTGTAGTAATAGTAGTAGTAGTAGTAATAGCTGCGGTACAGCATCATCTCGTTGTTACCTTTTGACTGCGCACACCGTCAACCAGGTAAAACGGCAATTAATGAGTACCGGGAAATCGACAGATCATCACTGGTACATTTCAGCTTGTCCCGCTAAGTAGACACAATTTTAAGATCATTTATACAAGTTGTCGACTTCGCGGGCCATAACCCCTATTACACGAGCCTGTGTCACGTGGAATCATGGAATGAAAATACCTGAAAGATAAATACAATAAAGATTAAAGCCTGGCATTGTCGTACTGTTTTCTGGGGATAACCATTAGTACTACTGCTACTACTTACTGTATCGGTACTCGGTTACAGCGAGAGTGGAGTGTTGACGATTTGTGTTACGGCGTGTTGCTTGTTTCATGCACGAGCGCCGGTAGATTTTTTGACAATATTGTTTATGCTTATACGGTAACTTTCATATTTAATTATTCAAACCACTCACATATTAATTTTAACGTACCGTACATATATGCACGTGTTTAATTTAGTGCATAGCGATGTATAGCGTAGTTTAAAGTACTATTTAATACAGTGTAATGCAATATTGCATGCTAAAAAAAAGATCTGTAGAAAAAATATGTCAGGACTACCTATGTTTACGGTAACCTTCATACAAGCAATACACTCTGTGTATAGAATAAATATGTTAGCATTTATTGTCATAACATTACTTTAAAATATCAGAAAATGCATGTTTATCTTTTCTAAATCAAAACAGAAATGATACGGAGTTTTGACGATTTCTATTTATAGGTTACGGCGTTTTCCAAAGCTGTTTACCGAATTCGTTTGATTATGGAATTGTCATTCATTGATGAATCGTCTGTTATCATTAATGAAACTGATATATCAATGAACATTTCTTCGCCAGATGTCAAAGAAAACAATATCACCAATTCTGACAACTGTACTGATATTAATGTTGACATTAACAACTGTAAACACGTTATAACATCAACCCCAAAATCAAAGTTTAGTGCAGTATTAAAGAAAAAAAGTGATCTTTGTACTTAAGAAAGTCCAGTTGGCTGTAATTTGAAACGACATGCCAAGGCTAAGCATGAGAAGAAAAGAAATCAGCTGTAAAAAATGTTCGAGATGATATTCCAGTAAATTTGATTTAAAGCAGCATGCTACTTTCTCGCACGGTGATGCCAAATTGCTATGTGAGGTGTCTTCCATGGTCTACAAAACTCGACAGGGACTTTCTATACACAAAAAGCGTGACCATGCTAAGACATACAAGTATTCGTGTACATATTGTGATAAGACATACTGTGATATGTCACTTTATTTCGGCCGTTTGAATAACCATATCGGAAACAAGCCTTACAACTGCCCAAAATGCTCAAAACCTGTTTCAAGTATGCGAAAAAACCCCACCATGTATCGGTGATAACCCTGAAAAATATGCTTGCAAAGAATGAGGATCAAAACTCAAAACATCAGCGTCCCTGCAAGATCACATGGTTGGTAAGCACGGTGACATGAACAAAATGTGTGCACGTGGTAAAACATTCAAATGACGACACAGGAAGATGTGTAAAGTTGTCCGAATGCAACTTGTTTTTAAAACCTTATGTGGCAAAGAAACTATGCACGAGTACACCCGAAACTTCTATTGTAGCTTTAACTCAATCATTTGACTTTTTAATTTTTGTTTAAGAACACTGTTAATTTTCGATTGTGTAGTACTGGTACGTACTCAACATTTAAAACATCCATTCTTCTTGATCCAGGTTATTGTTTATAATTCAGTTGATTTTATTGGGTAATGCTAATTACTCATTTGCAAAATGTATTTAAGTTTAATAACGAGTGTTCTTTTGTTATGTACGGTAAAAATATTACAATACTCAAATAGCTTATTGTGATTTTCGTTACACCAAACCAGTCAATATCATCATCACAGGCCATCTAACACATTGCATTCAGAAATATGGAATATTTAGTATGACTATTTTATTTTCAATTCATTTGAATTGTTGATTGAATTCTTCATTTGACTCATTATGATATTGCATTGGCTATTCCTCCTCGGATATTAATAATTGAAAAAGTACATGATTATTTGACCATTTTAAAATGTTTTTGTTTTCATCAGATAAAACATAGTTTATAAACAATTACTATAGGTTTGTCATTTCTAAAATTCAGAAGTGCATTCAATTTATATGTCGAATAATCCCATCCGAATATGGGCCAGGGTCTTGGAGCTATCCATATGGTGGAAATGGCGAACTGATCTTGTTCTCGTTGCAGGTTGGTCGACACTAGGCACAACTGCTTTCTTTCGCTTTGGTTTGACACGTTGTCGTTCAATCAAATCAAAACTGATTTCTGCAAGATCTATACACACATATATACACGTAAACTTGTACACACACATACAGTTTATTGTGGCTTATTTTAAACCCTTAGAAAAATTAAGATGCTATGCGAGAGAGAGAGAGAGAGAGAGAGAGAGAGAGAGAGAGAGAGAGAGAGAGAGAGAGAGAGAGAGAGAGAGAGAGAGAGAGAGAGGTGGTGGGTGGGGAGGGGGGGTGGGGGGGGGGGTGGTCAGACAGACGGAGATAGACAGAAACATGGAAAGCAATATAAACAGGATTTGGAACCGAATTTAGTATTAACAGATGTTCCTGGTTGTGACGGTACATGCTCTTAATTTTGTTTTCGCCTGTGGCGATATTAATTGTTTTAGAAGATCGTGTGCAGTTCCAAATTGCACTTATCTAGGTGGGGGCAACTTGTTACGTAATACTTCTGCGTGACGGTCCTCGATCTGTACGCCTAATACACACCCAGAGCAGGTGTGGAGGCCATGTGGCTAGTAGTTACGTAATATCTCCGGTAGTGCTGTTTATGGCCAGGGGATTGCTCGCAGAATGGCGACAGACAGTCTGACGATCAGAGAAAATATACCGACTCTGGGAGAGGTGGAATATCATATGATAGGGGGAGGACCGCCTTGTACCCCCAGGCGATATTCTGATTTTTATAATAAATAGCTAGGGTTTAGAGATATCTGGGAGAACCAAAAAGGAAGGCTTCCCGGGAACGTTGTCCGTTTGGACTTTGGTAAATATATTATTTCTGCTCTGTTGTATAACCTTGATGTGATTGATGTGACTTTAAATATTTTAATACTGTATTATACCAATATTCTTTAGACAGTGTCTTCGGTCATCTGACGAAGTAAATCGTAGACTTTTTATTCTAAATTTATACGAGTATTTGGTAATATAAAGCTTAGCCAGTCATCCTAGAAGACCTAGGTAAACTGTAGGTTATTGTCTTTATTGTGATAGGTACCAGTATTAATTCTGTGTTACAAGGTTACTGAATGAGTAGTTAAGGGTTAATTAAAAATTCACCAGTTAGGAATAGTGTTGTAATTCCTTTATTAATTAAGTTCTCCTGGCAGCGTTTCTCAATTATCACACGTTATTGAACGAGTAGTAAGGGTTAATTAAAAATTAACCATTTAGGAATAGTGTTGTAATTCCTTTATTAATTAAGTTCCCCTAGAAGCGTTTCTCAATTATCACACGTGTGGGTGTTGTGTCACGGTGAAGTGATTAGCATATTGTGTAAACTAGACACCTAGAGATTAACTAATTAAGTGATCAGTTCTGGGTTGTTATTATTGTTGTTATTAATTAACTACTGCGGCAGTACATTTGTCAGCGTAGGTTAATACAGATTCCAAAGTGTATTGTGCTTTTGTTGTGTTTTCTAGTGAACTAAACGTGCTATAATAATATATACTTTATATAAGATCGTATCTCTGGTCATACCTAGACGAGCCAAAGCGGTTTTGAACTGCCCGTTACAGAGAGATCTAATAGATATACAGTTAGGAGAGATATTTGGACAATCGTGTTTTATTCAGTTACGGGTATTATAGAATCCCCGTGACACTGGTATGTTAAGTTTATTGGTATTTTCATCAAAATGTACATCCTTAATATCGGATCCAACATTTTCTCTACATACATCAAATGTTCTCGTTCGAAATTTAGATGTTAAAATGTCACTGGATAGTATCAAAATTGACACATTCTCTTTTGGGTGAATCTCCAATATGTGTGTGACAGCTGACGTAACATTTTCAAATTGTTTTCGACAATATTTGCGTCTTGATGTAGTATTCTGAAACAAATAAGACAAAAATCATGAGTCAAAAATCGTAAACACTCCTTAATTCGAATTTAAAAATTAACAACAGTTCAATAAGTTTATTCATCTAATTTAGTCATAAATACTATATTTCTGTCATAATTGCAGCTTTTGCTCAGAGTTATGATATATGTATTCTACTTTAGTTATAAAATTTAAACAATTAGTAATCAGGAAACTGTATTAAATAATATTAATATAATGTATGCACATTTCCTGTAAATATACGTCCAAATCTGTATAATACTACAGAATGTGTATTCATTTTGAAGCGTATAACATGTATTTGTTTCTATACTTCAATGTAAATAGAGGTTTTACCTGTGTTTTTGTCGCCAGTTGCATAGCAACAGCCACGACCAGTGTTCATTGTACTAAAATCAGTAAAATATAAAAAGTCCATATCAAAACCAAGTAACACGCCGTAACAAAAATCATCAACAGTCCACTCTCGCTGTAACCGAGTACCGATACAGTGAGACTACTGCTGCTACTACTGTTACTACTACTGCTGCTGCTACTACTACTGCTACTACTACTACTACTACTACTACTACTACTGCTACTGCTACTACTAGTACTATAGTGCTGCTACTACTACTACTACTGCTACTACTACTGCTGCTGCTACAACTACTGCTGCTACTACTACTACTACTGCTACTGCTACTGCTACTACTACTACTGCTAC
>NC_054704.1:100481920-100521920 GCF_016097555.1 Gigantopelta aegis | reverse complement strand
AACAGGGTGATAAGAAGAAATTTCAGCCAGGTTTTTCCCGGGAAGGTAACTATCGGGGAGAGTCATCTAGTTGGTCAGCTAGTCAGGCAAGGAATGCACCTGGTGGGCAAAGTAAGGATAAGCCTGCATTATCAGCCAATGCACGAACTTTTCGTCCACATTGCAGTTACTGTAAAAAGGATAACCATCTTGTCGGGGACTGTTTTAAAAGGAAACGCAATAATGCGCAAGTGGTCGGTTTAGTGAGGTCAGCTCCGTTAGCGAGAGAGTTAATGGTTAGTCCCATGGCAGAGGAAGTAAACCCGTATGTATCCACTGGTATGGTTTGTGATGTGAAACAAGAATTGAGTCCTAAGGCAATATCAATCTATCGAGATACCGGGTGTAGTCAGTCGCTGATAACGTCAGAGTGTTTAGCTGGTATTGAGAATTCAGATATAGGACGTAGTTTGGCTTTAACCTCGGTTACTGGAGAACATATGGTTGTCCGGTTACATAACGTTTTCTTGTGCTCGAAGTTTTGTTGGGTAATGATTTGACTATTCAATGTTGTCAGCCGCAATGTGACCAATTGTTAATTGAAGACAGCCCTTTACCCATAGAAGAGTGTGAGGTTGATGAGATTAGATATCCTGCGTGTGTAATGACTAGGGCTATGACCAGAAGTGTAACACGAGACCCAGAGGATATTTGTGATTTGTCTGATACGTGTGTGAGCCATGAAATTGGAGTGGATGAGGTTATCAGTAAAATGGTAGATAAGTCAACTGAGGAATTAAATGTGGTGGAACCTGTTGATCTCCCGCAGAGGGGAATTGAACCAGTTGTGTTTGATAGAGGGGACTTACCTTGTAATAGACAAGAGTTAATCCTAGAGCAGGGGGCTGATCCAAGTTTGTTGGCAGCTCGCACTACATTGTTAACTGAGGGTGAGATGGAGGATGGGCCCGCCGACGATGAATAAGAGTGTGGAAAAGGTTGTGCCTGATAGTGAGGAATGTGTGACAAGATGTAGAATTGTGGTGCCCTCTAAGTACCGTCCGTCATTGTTATTGTTAGCACATGAGGACGTGTTTGCTGGCCACTTAGGGTGGAATAAAACTCATAGTAAACTTGCCTCAGAGTTTTATTGGAAGGGAATGTTTGCAGATGTCAGTAAACATTGTATGTCATGTCATGTGTGTCAGGTTGTGGGCAAACCAAATCAGCTAATTCCTCCCTATCCCCTGCAGAAGGTTCCCATAGTTGGGGAAGCCTTTCAAAAGTGTTGATAAATGTCGTGGGACCATTACCGAAAACGCGTTCAGGCAACCAATTCTTGTTAACAATTATGTGCTTAACTACGCGTTTTCCAGGGGCGATTCCCTTAAGGAAGGTTACTGCGTCTGTTGTAGCTAGTGCGCTGCTTAAGTACTTCACGTATACGGGTTTACCAGGTAAAATTCAAAGCGACCGGGGTACGAACTTTATGAGCAAGTTAATCCAGTAAGTACTGTCTATGTTAGATTTACGCCAGATTCGTTCTGCTGCATTCCACCCTGAGAGCCAGGGCGCAATAGAACGTTTCCACCAGAGCATGAAAAGTATGCTCCGCTGCCATTGTTTCGACAATGGTACTGACTGGGACCAGTCAATTCCTTTCGTGTTGTTCGCAGCACGGGATGCTAAGCAAGAATCCTTAGGATTCACCCCATTTGAGTTGGTCTATGGGCATTCAGCCCGAGGCCCTCTCAAATTGGTAAAAGATAGTTGGTTAGACAAGGATAATGCCGAAAACCTGCTGATTTATGTAGGGAGAGTTAGAGATAGGTTGTGGCAGGCGACCGAACTAGCTAGGAAGCATCTGAGCTATGCTCAGAGCAAAATAAAATCAGTGTTTGATAGGAAGGCTAGGGGTCGGGAATTTAAACCAGGGGATAAAGTGCTGCTGTACCTTCCCATTAAACGAGGTTCATTACAGAACCGGTATTTCGGTCCGTATGTTGTGCACAAACGGGTTAATGAGACAGGGTATGTCATAAACACTCCTGATAGGGTTAGGAAAAGTAGGTATTGTCACATCAATTTGTTAAAAGGTTATTTTGACAGACTGCCGATAGTGTCCAGTGTTGCCTGTCCAAATTGAGAGTCACTCAATTTCCTGTGATGACGTCAAGACTGCAGAGATCAAGTTAACCAACAGCCAGATTTTAGCAGACTTGAGTTCTTATCTACAGCACCTTGACAGCCCCCAGCGAGCAAAGTTGACTACGTTAATACAAGACAATGTTTCCATTTGTCAGGACTTTCCAACGGTTACCAATACCTTAATCCAGGATGTGCGCTTGGAACCCAACGCTACACCGATTCAACAGCATGCCTATCGGATAAATACTGTAAAACGTGCGGCACTGAAAAAGGAGATAGATTACATGTTGGAACACGACATTCTGGAACCATCAAACAGTCAGTGGGCATCACCTGTTATTCTGATTCAAAAGGGAGATAACAGTTTCCGGGTGTGTGCTGACCTACGTCGCGTGAATCAACTCATCAAGGCAGATGCCTACCCTCTACCCCGCCTTGACGATTGCATCGACCGAGTTGGACACGCTCAATACATCACCAAATTGGACCTACTGAAGGGTTTTTATGCCATTCCGTTAACGGAGGAAGCTAAGGACATTCTGGCGATCATAACACCTGACGGCCTCTTCCAATTCCGAGTGATGCCGTTTGGTTTGAAGACTGCCCCTGCTGCCTTTCAAAGGATGATGAACCAGGTGTTATCAGACTTAGAAAACGTCAGTGTGTATCTGGACGATGTGGTGTTAGCCACCGACACTTGGGATGAACATTTAACCGGGTTACAACAAATATTCAGTCGCCTACAGAAAGCTAACTTGACGGTGAACCTGGGCAAATGTGAATTCGTGAAAGCTTCAGTGACCTACTTAGGTCATACTGTCGGACATTGTTGCGTCGCCCCTCTGCAGGCCAAGACACTAAGCATCAGCCAGTATCCTGCACCGACCAACCGTCGTTAAGTTCGCCGGTTCCTTGGTATGGCCGGTTATTATTGTCGTTTCTGTGCTAAATTTGCGACGGTAGCGGCCCCCATAACATCGCTGCTAAAGAAGGAAACGAAGTTCCAGTGGTCAGATGAATGCGAGAAGTCATTCAACCGTCTCAAGCAGATGCTCTCCTCGTCTCCCGTGATGGCAGCACCAGACTACCGAATGCCTTTCAAGCTGGCTGTGGATGCCAGTGACGTGGGAGCTGGAGCTGTGCTGTTCCAAGAAGACGAAAATGGACTGGACCATCCTGTAAGTTTCTTCTCAAAAAAGTTTGACAAACACCAGGTGAACTATTCCACTATAGAGAAGGAAGCTTTGGCCATGGTACAAGCTCTGAAGCATTTTCAGATCTACGTGAAATCGGCAGTGCATCAAGTGGTTGTCTTTACGGACCATAATCCGCTCACTTTCATTCACAGAATGAAAGCCACCAACCAGAGAGTTTTGAGATGGAGTCTTCGTCTGCAGGAATTCCCAATTACCATTGAACACATCAAGGGCACATCCAATGTAATCGCTGATGCCCTGTCCCGAAGTTGAACGTTATGATAATGTGTTGACATTTTTGATTTCTGTTTTTGTTTTTATATATTTTATTGTATACCAGGGACTCAGAGACTCAGTGTGATTACTGGTAGTCACCTTATTACTATGTGTTATAAATGCCCGGATGCGTCGGTTAACGCACTTTTTGTTTTAATGTAGTATATTTCCCTATTCCTAGAGTAGAGGAAATATCCTTTTTCAGGTGGGGGTGTGTGACGGAACATGCTCTGAATTTTGTTTTCGCCTGTGGCGATATTAATTGTTTTAGACGGCCGTGTGCAGTTCTAATATGCACTTAAGCCCAGGTGGGCACTTTGTTACGTAATACCTCTGCGCGACGGTGGTCGTGCTGTTTTCAATACACACCCAGACCAGGTGCGGAGGCCATGTGGCCAGTAGTTACGTAATACCTCCGCCAGTGCGGTTTTTACGACCGTGATTTGGCGACTAGGCGACAGTGAGTCTTGCCATCTAAGAGAAAATTCCCGTCTTGGTCGCTGTGTAAATATCACTTGTAGGTATTCGGTGCCGCGATGTATCCCCAGGCGATATTCGGATTTTATGTGAAATAGCTAGGGTTTTAGAGTTATCAGGGAGAAACATATTGGAAGGCTTCCAGGGAACGCGTCCGTTTGGACTGGTAAATATTATTTCTGCTCTGTTGTATAACCTTGATGTGATTGATGTGACTTTAAATAATTTAATACTGTATTATACCAATATTATTTAGACAGTGTTTCCGGTAAACTGACGAAGTAAACTGTAGACTTCACTGTTCTAATTATTAAAGCTTAGCCAGTCATCCTAGAGGACCTAGGTAAACTGTAGGTTATTGTCTTTATTGTGGTAGGTACCAGTTTTAAGTCTGTATTACAAGGTTATTGAATGAGTAGTTAGGGTTAATTAAAAATTAACCAGTTAGGAATAGAGTTGTAATACCTTTATTAATTAAGTTCCCCTGGAAGCGTTTCTCAATTATCACACGTGTGTGTGTTGTGTCACGGTAAAGTGATTAGAATATTGTGTAAACTAGACACCTAGACATTAACTAATTAAGTGATCAGTTCTGGGTTGTTATTATTTGTTGTTGTTAATTAACTACTGCGGCAGTACATTTGTCAGCGTAGTATTAAAGTGTATTGTGTTTTGTTGTGTTTTCTAGTGAACTAAACGTGCTATATTACATATACTTTATATAAGATCTTATCTCTGATCATACCTAGACGAGCCACGCGGGTTTTGAACTGCCCGTTACAGAGAGATCTAATAGATATACAGTTAGGAGAGAGATTTGGATAATCGTGTTTCATTCAGTTACGGGTATTATAGGACCCCCGTGACAACTGGTATATCAAAAGCCGTGGCATGTGCTATCATGTTTGTAGAATGGTGCATATATAAAGATCCCTTGCTACTAATGGGAAAATGTAGCGGGTTTCCTCTCTAAGACTGTATGTCAGAATTACCAAACGTTTGGCATCCAACAATCGTTGGTTCGAGAACCCTCGGTGGCCTCATTTTCTGATATTTGTTTTAACCCCGTCCCAACCAGTGCCAACATGTGATACATCAAATAATGTGGTATATGCTGTGCTGTCTGTGGAAAAATTCATATAAAAGATCCCTAGCGGGTTTCCTCTGAAGACTACGTGTCAGAGTTACCATATGTTTGGCATCCAGAAGTCGATTAGTTGAATCAGTGAACTCTAGTGGTGTCGTTAAACACAACAAATAAATCAAAATCTTCCGTGCAGCGCACATTTATCAGCTGAAGTTTGTCAAAGCCCTCGGGATGCGACGACTGCCGATCTCTTACGTATTGTCACAGAGGTCTCACAGGCGATGTGTGCTTCCCGAGATTATCACGTACGGCCATTGAATGTTGAGTGATAGACACATTATCAAACTCGCTTTTGGTGGGCTATTACAGTGGTTTCGTTTTAAACTCACTGCTTTGCTGCACAGTAAACGTGATATAATATTCAATGACACATGGCATTTTCTTGATTTTGGTGTGCGTGTGTGTGTGTGTGTGTGTGTGTGTGTGTGTGTGTGTACACACATACACACACACATACACACACACACACACACACACACACACACACACACACACACACACACACACACACACAAAGGGATTGGACACAAGTTTGTATATTAATTAGTTCGGGTGTGATCCAGGAGTTTTTTCGTGGTAATATCAAGCAGTCACATATTATATCTTAGTTTAAAGAAAGTTGTAAACTAACGATCGAGTGCTTCATTTCACGTTTTCTGCTTCATTGTTTTAAAATTGATTTATTTTTGTATGTATGTATTGATGTATGAATATATATATATTGTATGTATGTCGAGGTTGACTATTACATACATAGATATTAACGAACTGGCGCAGGGGATAATTAAATCCTTTCTGGCCTCACAAATTGTCCAATGCCGTTGCTGGGACTCGAACCTGTGGCACCGATTCGCCCGCAAATTGCAAGACTAAGCACGATACGCTCTGAGCTACTGAAGCTTCCATAAAAAGGAAGCTCTTTAACTCAACCATATGCATGGGGCCTACAATCTACGCGGTCGATCCCGCTTACGTGCAGGAAACAGTGGGCAGACCTGGCACTGGCTAGTATGTATTGATGTATGAATATCTATATATTGTATGTATGTCGAGGTTAACTATTACATACATAGATATTAACGCACTGGCGCAGGGGATAATTAAATCCTTTCTGGCCTCACAAATTGTCCCATGCCGTTGCTGGGACTCGAACCTGTGGCACCGATTCGCCCGCAAATTGCAAGACTAACCACGATACGCTCTGAGTAATCGAAGCTTCCATAAAAAGTGTATGTATGTCGAGGCTGACTGTATGTATGTATGTATGTATGTATGTATGTATATGACAGTGTATGTGTGTTTGTGCGTGCGTACGTACGTACATATATATGTATGTATGTATGTATGTATGTATGTATGTTTGTATGACAGTCTATGTCAATAACTACATCGGCTATTGGGTGTCAAACAAACGTATTTGATGATCAACATCATTCTAAAATTCTAAAATTATTAGTATGAATAACACAATAAAGCATATTATGATAAATAAACAATGAATGGTTGCGTCCTACCCGTGTTTCACATTGCCTCTATAGTCATGTATGGCGTAATATACTCACCTGTTTAAATAGAAAGTGATTTTTGCGGGTTACACATTACATATATATAGAAAACTAAACGAACTTGCCTGTCATACCATTTTTATGAAACGAGTGAACAGTTTTAGTATCTGACGAGCGAAAGCGAGAGGATACCAACACTGTTCATGAGTTTCATAAAAATGGTATGACAGGCAAGCTCGTTTAGTATTTTATTTATTACAAACTAACTGCAAACAAGCCGCAACGCAGAAGTATGCAGATGTCGAGACGTAATACACATTATGTTTCTACGAATTGGGTCAGTAAGTGATCTACGTCACGCTCACGTCACGCCAATATTACACTAGTTAGATATTGAGTGATTATTATGACATGAGCAATATAAGTAAACGCATATACGGAATACGAGTACATGTAATTTGGCCCTAACGGTGTTTACGTATAATTGTGTAGCCTGGTTCCCTTAAAAGTCGTAACTCGCTGCAGATTAGCACAGACGCAAACACCATAGATTCCCAGTCTGGAGCTCGTCGCGGTAAGACGTGTTTGTGCACACTGCACGTGCTTTCGCGGCTCGACTTGGGGATCCTTCACTTTTGTTGTTCTTATCAGCGAAGTGAAGTTTTCTACTGGGATGTATGCGGCCATTGGAACTGATTGAACGCTGGAACGTTTCTCGTTTCGACAGTCTGCACACCAGGTTGGATTCTTTTTTAGCGAGATTACCTTGCCTCCACGTCATTTCTCCGTCTGACTATGTTGACTTGCTTTTTTCGTGAATCGTATGACGGCCATTCTGCAGAACGCCACGGTTGTTCACGTTTAGTCTCTAGATGTCCGAGCCTGTCCTAGCAGCACTGGAAGATTGACCGCCCCACTCTAAGAAGAAATAGGAAGCGGGGTCGGCCCCTACTACTCTTTTCTAGACTTTACTTTGTTTTATTGTGATACCATCTCGTATCCTCCGGAGTCGGCATTCCCAGTCTGGAGCTCCACGCGGTAAGACGTGTTTGTTTCGTTTGTGCACGCTGCACGTGCTTTCGTGTGCCCGACTTGGGGGTCCTTCATTTCGTTGTTTTTGTCAGCGAAATGAAGTTTTCTACTGGGATGTATGCGGCCATTGGCACTGATTGAACGCTGGAACGCTTCTCGTTTCGACAGCCTGAACCACCAGGTTGGATTCTTTTTTAGCGAGATTCCTTGCCTCCACGTAATTTTTCCGTCTGACTGTCGACTTGGGGCTTTTTTCGTGACTCGTATGACGGCCATTCTGCAGAACGCCACGGTTGTTCGCGTTTAGTCTCTACATGTCCGAGCCTGTCCTAGCAGCACTGGAAGATTGACAGCCCCACTCTAAGAAGAAATAGGAAGCGGGGTCGGCCCTTACTACTCTTTTCTAAACTTTACTTTGTTTTATTGTGATACCATCTCGTATCCTCCGGAGTCAGGCTCGTCCGCACCACTATACCAACCCATGACGACTGGACTATACCCTAGTCTGATACTCTCTCTCGTTCAGACGGATCCGGCTTCTCAAGATCTGTATTTCAGCACAGCACTACACCTTCAACGTCTATCGACTGTCAATCTAGGGGTTGTCTTGACGGGCTGCAACCCATCTCGTCCCTTTAAGCTGTGCACCCAAACGGCCTTAACGAGGCCACTCACGTGGACATATAGATCGGACTTTAAACTTTTAGACCTTCGTTCAAAAGTTTATGTCGAAATTACTTTCTTTTTTTAATATTATTAAATAGTCCGATCCTCTCTTCTTTCTCTTATTTATTTTTGGACTGTCCTTCTAAAATGCTCCAAATTATATAAATATTCGACCGTGCAGTCAGTTCTTTTTATTTTTGGCTTGTAACTTTCTTTCTTTTTTTTTCTTTTTTTAAATTCTATTAACTTTTTTTACTAATTGCTATTTTCAAAATTCTGCCCATTTTCAACTCTACCCCCCCCCCCCCCCCCCTCCATCTTATCTAATTTCGTTTTGACCACCCGATCTAATCTAGCGACCAAATTTAATGAGTAGAATTTTCTTTACTAATTATATTAGAGATGCGCATCAAAATTTTAAAGGCCCACTATTTAATTTTTGGATTAAATTTCAAAATTGTCCGCTTAATGTTTTTTTTCTGTCCCGTGACAAGCCCCTGGCTATCCAGAGACAGGCCCCGGGACGGACATGCTCGAAACTCTAGTGGTATATGAGCATGTAAAAATTATGTGCACTCGCGCAAACACCATGTTGTCATACAACAGCAAACTGAGTACTAGTGTACTAAGCCTGCAGCTTCCTCGATCGGTTATTGACGGTCATGTTTTCACAACATCTGGCGTTGGTCTTCGTCAATCTCCGGCGGGTTACGGATATTATGAGAAGCATGCACAGAGTTCAGCCAGAAAAACGTCCCCTAATCTGGTTCAAGCGCTTCACGTTAAGCCAAATGATCACATCGGGAACCAGTCAAATAATTCACGAACGTCAGTGTCGCTCGCTGTCGCTGAACGCAGATCAGACTTTTTATTAGTGTGTACGTGATTGTCAGCGTGTGTGCATGCGTACGCACGTGTGTCATCCTAGATCCTTGGATATAAGCTAACGTCAGATGGCGCATTAGAAAAAACCAGCATAAAGAAAAGCAGCACGCATTCCATGGCGTGGTTTTCCCATCAGCGATGTATTTCTGTCGTCGCACAAGGATGTAGCGTGAAGGAGTGCTGGAGAACATTAAAGTTTTATTTTCGTCAACATTAACCTCGAGGGGATGCTCGGGTTTTCATGCTTTTATAATGAGGATGTTAATTGTCTGTTGCGTGGTCGTGTTAACGCTCATGTTAGTGCTGGGTTCATAACACCAAATGAAATCTCATAGGCGACAATGTTAACTTAACGCAGGTAAAGCTTACTGCATGCAATATGTAAAAAAAGAAACATCCTAACTCTTCATCTTCCATAATATCTCACCAGTTGCCCACATCGCAGTTACTAAGCATGTAAAGTTGGGGGTGGGTAGGGGTGGGGTGGGGTTGGGCTGGGTGTAGGGTGGGTTGGGCTGGATGTAGGGGTGGGGTTGGGCTGGATGTAGGGGTCGGGTCGCAGTTTAAAACGTGCTGAGGTGTCACTGAAAATTTATTTTCGCGACATAATAACTTCTGCGTTAGATTTGGTTTATTTAGTGTTTAAAACGTAAAATAATATTGTTAAAACGATTTTAAAGAAACAAACCCCCCCCCCCCCCCACACACACACACACACACACGCACCAAAACCCGCAACAGTGAATAATCTTGGCACTGTGTTTACCTGTATATATGTAAAGATGACAAACAGACCCGATGTGTTTGTTTAGTTTTCAGTAAGTGGATCTGACAGTTCATTGTGTAATCTGTCCGTGTTGGGTTTATGTTGGGTTTATGTTTGTCTGGCAGACCATGAACTCGGAAGAATTGAGCTTGGGGAAGCTATAGTTTACCCCAACCTCCTACAAAAAATGTGTTTTTGTAAATAATTTCAGTTTGGTTTGACGTAAGAAGCAAAGTAAAAGTGTTTGAGAAATAACAAAAAAATACTATGTTTGAATGCAATTTAGATCACAATCGGCTCAGAAATAAATAACTTGTAGTACAGTTCACAGTATGAAAAAAATCGTTCCCTGTGGGGCGGACTATAGACGTTATGCAATGAATACCCTAGTGGTGGGATCCGCGCGAGTATATGCAAATACTAAATACAGAACTGAGAATACTGCATACATATATTGTCGTTGAGCGAGTTGTTTCAAAACGCATGTAACTTTTGATACTTTTTGTTAGACAATATGGACCTAGTTTTAAAAATCCTGTTTTGTCTTACACACATGTAACAACATAATATTTACAATACTTAAATACCTGTGTTTAAGATAAACAGGCTTCTTGGATTCAACCCCATATATCCAAAATATATTTTCCAAGTTATGTATGGCTTGACAATTAAAGTGCACATCAATGATGAAATTCGCCATCTGTAGTGTTAATTTCAGTGGACTGTTTAGAGTTGGCGCCCACGTCTTTACTAAGGAGCACCTGATTGAATGTCTTTAAACTGATATCCAGCATATGTTGGGTATTGCTGTGCTATTTCCTAAATCCCATTCGTTTTTATCTCTGACTGGTGTGTAATAACAATGTACATAACATGCATGCATGTTACAAGCTTGCAAGCGCACACATGCACACGCGGGAGCATACACTGTTATCTGCAATGGGAACTGATTACATGTTGAAGAATTTGAAAGAAGAATCCTTCTGTCGCTACGAGGGATACTGTTTCAGACTAGCGATAAGATAATTTTCTGTATGTCTTTCTATCACAGTGTTCAAACGACAACACCTGAGCCCGTGTTTATAAAACTTTAGAGTCTAGACTCAACTTTCTAATGACATCACAAGCATACAATTTGTATGGCGTTGTCATGGCGTTAAATCTCAGACTCTTTTAGAAACTTTATTATAGATTCTAAACGTTTTACAACCATGGGTCCTGATTTTAAAGAACCAGTATGCTATAGATTATTTTGAGCTGTGTTAGGCAGTAATATACTGCTTATATAGATATTTCTCTCTTTGAGTAGCGATGAAGAACTGTATACATGCCAACGACTTTGATAGCCCAGCCGTATTTCAGAAAATTAATATTTAAATATCAGTGGAGGTTTTGTTGTACAAATATTATCTCACACAATAAGCAGACATTAACAGTTTTAATAGTATGTACACAATCAGAGAACACATCGAGTCTTTGTTATCTGCATTAGCTTTCTTTGTAGTTGTCCATCGCGTTGGATTCATGGCTAAATAGATTGGTTTACTGCACGGTCATTATTCATGTTGGCGCGAATCAGTATCAGGACTTCACTACAACCTAGCAATCTCAGACAAGCGGATATAGATTCTGTTGCCTTCGCCAATCTTCCGAGGTTGTTTTCTTTCAAATGTCTGGGTATTCTTTAGAAAAGTTTTATCGCTCAGACAGCGACGTCTTATCTAGATGATAGCATAACGAAACGTAGGGAGTCGGTGTATGCACGGCCGAAAGAAATTCAGTATGTCGGATTCGTTTATTACTAGCAGTCCTGAAAGCAACCGAGGTAAGAAATAGTAACTGTCGTTAGACATAAATACCAAAGACAACAAAAAGTATCTTAAGTGAATGTATTTTGTAGCAAGGTGTCTTTTACGAGGGTGTAAGAACGTTTGGTGTTCAGATAACTTAAGACACGATTTTATGACGCCACAAATGTTCACTGTCATTATTTTGGAAATGATAATTACGAGTTAAGGTTATGAAAGTTTCCGGGACGAGGGCCATGCCACCCTTTTCCTGCTAGCCAGGACTGGTTCGTGTGCAGAAGAGGTTTCGGGGGTCGAACCTCCACCCACTTCTCAAGGACATTGTATCTTCTATTTTCAGTATTTTTTCCGGGGAAGCATGACTCAATCCCCAATAAATGTAACTCGCCAGTCTAGACCCCCCCCCCCCCCCCCCATCCGCTAACATTCCTGCGCACGCGCCTGCAGGCTACAGTCATGCTGATTACTTTACAATATATTTGAATGATTGTAAAAGGTGTGTCTCCCTGTTTCTCACACACAATCGTGTTCTTGTTCTGAATGATTGTAAAAGGTGTCTCTCCCTGTTTCTCACACACAATCGTGTTCTTGTTGTGATTACCTCACTTTCAGTTGTGTTTATCAACTTTCAGGCCTGGCGGTGGGAGACGGAGATGCAGATCGACGCCAGGTAACGACGCCGACGACGACGGCAGCAGCAACAGCACGAGATGCAGATACGTAAGGTAATTAGCCACATCCTCAGATTATGTTTCTCTTATTAGTTTAGAGTGATAGTCTGAACTGGCAGTCTTCTTTAATATGTGGGGTTGGGATGTAACCCAGAAGTAAAGTGCTTGCCTTGTGCACGGTCGGTGTAGGATCAATCCCCGTCAATGGGACCATTGTGATATTTCTCGCCCCAGCCAGTGTTCCTCGCCTGATGTAACAAAAGCCGCGGTATGTAGTATCCTGCCTGCTGTATACTGGAATACTGCATAGTGGAATACTACACATAAAAGATCCCTTGCTGCTAAACAGAAAGAGTAGCCCATTGCGTGGCGCCAGCAGGTTTTCTTTGTCATTTGTATGGTCCTCAACTATATGTTCGACGCCATATAACCGTAATTAAAAGTTAATATGTTAAGTGCGTCGTTAAATAAAATAGTTCTTCCTTTCTGGGCGGGACGTATACCAGTGGTGAAGCGTTATGCCCAAGTCGGTTTGAGATCTATCCCTATCGGGGGGCCCAATGGGCTATTTTCCATTCCAGCCAGTGCACCGCGACTGGTGTATCAAAGGCCGTGGTATGAGAGATGGTGCATATAAAAGGTCATTTCCTGCTAATGGAAAAAATGTAGCGGGTTTCCTCTCTAACACTATATGTCAAAATTACCCAATGTTTGACATCCAATAGCCGATAATTACTACAACAATGTGCTCTATTACTGTGTAGAGCATACAGTCAACATTTATAGTGACTGTCCTATAAACGAAACCACTACTGTGTAGAGCATACAGTCAACATTTATAGTGACTGTCCTATAAACGAAACCACTACTGTGTAGAGCATACAGTCAACATATTATAGTGACTGTCCTATAAACGAAACCACTACTGTGTAGAGCATACAGTCAACATTTATAGTGGCTGTCCTATAAACAAAACCACTACTGTGTAGAGCATACAGTCAACATTTATAGTGGCTGTCCTATAAACGAAACCATTACTATAGTGACTGTCCTATAAACGAAACCATTACTGTGTAGAGCATACAGTCAACATTTATAGTGGCTGTCCTATAAACGAAACCACTACTGTGTAGAGCATACAGTCAACATTTATAGTGACTGTCCTATAAACGAAACCATTACTGTGTAGAGCATACAGTCAACATTTATAGTGACTGTCCTATAAACGAAACCACTACTGTGTAGAGCATACAGTCTACATATAAAGTGACTGTCCTATAAACGAAACCACTACCGTGTAGAGCATACAGTCAACATATAAAGTGACTGTCCTATAAACGAAACCACTACTGTGTAGAGCATACAATAAACATTTATACTCTGTCTTGTACGCGCTTGGATGTCTTATGGTTTTGCAGTTCAAACTGATACAGATTATAGCCATATTTGCAGAGTACATTGGAATCCGTTTTGTTACCTATATATACGTCAGAGTGGCGACAATAATACCACAAGTCGAAAACAAGGAACATGGGATGAAAAAACAACAAAACAACAAAACATCAACACCGAAACAAAGCAAAACAATTTTTTAAAAAAAACCGAATGTTTATTATTGGTGGTTCGCAAGAGTAAAAAAAATTAATTAAAAATTAGTGTCTTAGATGGAAAAGACATCAACATGGTCTAGTTCGTTGGCATAACACTTACACTGTTATGTGGTAATACACACGATGGGACGAGCTTCATGTGCGGTCGGTCTGGGATCGATCCCCGTCGGTGGGCCCATTAAGCTATTGCTCGTTCCAGCCAGTTTACCACGACTGGTATATGAAAGCCGTGGTATGTGCTATCCTGTCTGTGCGATGGTGTATATAAAAGATCGCTTGCTGCTAATGAAACAAAATGTAGCGGGTTTCCTCTCTAAGACTATATATAAAAATTATCAAATGTTTGACATCCAATAGACGATGATTAATAAATCAATGTCCTCTAGTGGTGTCGTTAAACAAAACAAACTTTAACTTTTTACACATGAATAGCGAATAATTGGTTTGTTTATCATACGAATGTTAGAATGGCTAAGAGAGAGAAGTATTCGACCCGAGTAAGAAACTCAGATATTTCAAATAGAAGTATCAGGGCCCGCGCGGGGAACTTAAAATTGGAGGAGGTAATGAAGGAAATGTTTTATTTAACGACGCACTCAACACATCTTATTTACGGTTATATGGCGTCAGACATATGGTTAAGGACCACACAGATTTTGAGAGGAAACCCGCTGTCGCCACTACATGGGCTACTCTTCCGATTAGCAGCAAGGGATCTTTTAGTTGCGCTTCCCACAGGCAGGATAGCACAAACCATGGCCTTTGTTGAACCAGTTATGGATCACTGGTCGGTGCAAGTGGTTTACACCTACCCAATGAGCCTTGCGGAGCACTCACTCAGGGTTTGGAGTCGGTATCTGGATTAAAAATCCCATGCCTCGACTGGGATCCGAACCCATTACCTACCAGCCTGTAGACCGATGGCCTGCCACGATCACGTGATCAAATAATGGTATTTCCAATGTTCCGAGCACAGTGTCAGGCATGGTCTCCACTGTTCCGCTGCCACTGGTATCATGTTTCAAGGCGCCGTGTACCCCCGCTGTTCCGCTGCCCCTGGTATCATGTTTCAAGGCACCGGTTACCCTCACTGTTCCGCTGCCCCTGGTATCATGTTTTAAGTCACTGTCTATCCCCACTGTTCCGCTGCCCTTGGTATCATGTTTCAAGTCACTGTGTACCCCCACTGTACTGCTGCCCTTGGTATTATGTTTCAAGGCACTGTGTACCCCCACTGTTCCGCTGTCCCTGGTATCATGTTTCAAGGCACTGTGTACCCCCACTGTTCCGCTGCCCCTGGTATCATGTTTCAAGGCACCATGTACCCCCACTGTTCCGCTGCCCTTGCTATCATGTTTCAAGGCATCGTGCACCCCCCTGTTCCGCTGCCCTGGTATCATGTTTCAAGGCACTGTGTACCCCCACTGTTCCGCTGCCCCTGGTATCATGTTTCAAGGCACCATGTACCCCCACTGTTCCGCTGCCCTTGCTATCATGTTTCAAGGCATCGTGCACCCCCACTGTTCCGCTGCCCCTGGTATCATGTTTCAAGGCACCGTGTACCCCCACTGTTCCGGTGCCCCTGGTATCATGTTTCAAGGCACCGTGTACCCCCACTGTTCCGCTGCCCCATGTATCATGTTTTAAGGCACAGTGTACTCCCACTGTTCCGCTGCCCCTGGTATCATGTTTCAAGGCACAGTGTACCTCCACTGTTTCGCTGCCCCTGGTATCATGTTTCAAGGAACCGTGTACACCCACTGTTCCGCTGCCCCTGGTATCATGTTTCAAGGCGCCGTGCACCCCCACTGTTCCGCTGCCCCTGGTATCATGTTTCTAGGCACCGTGTACCCCCACTGTTCCGCTACCCCTGGTATCATGTATCAAGGCACCGTGTATCGCCACTGTTCCGCTGCCCTTGTGGTCATGTTTCAAGGCACTGTGTACCCCCACTGTTCCGATGTCCCTGGTATCATGTTTCAAGGTACCATGTACCCCCACTGTTCCGCTGCCCCTGGTATTATGTTTCAAGGCACAGTGTACCTCCACTGTTCCGCTGCCCCTAGTATCATGTTTCAAGGCACCGTGTACCCCCACTGTTCCGCTGCTCTTTGTATCATGTTTCAAGGCACAGTGTACCCCCACTGTTCCGCTGCCCCTGGTATCATGTTTCAAGGCACAGTGTACCTCCACTGTTTCGCTGCCCCTGGTATCATGTTTCAAGGCACTGTGTACCCCCACTGTTCCGCTGCTCTTTGTATCATGTTTCAAGGCACAGTGTACCCCCACTGTTCCGCTGCCCCTGGTATCATGTTTCAAGGCACCGTGTATTTTAAAACCTCTACATTGAAGCGAACTATATAATAATAATGTATTCGCGTCTTGTACCATGGCACGGTGTTTTCCCTTTGAGGTTTTATGTACCAAATCAACTTCTGCTGCCGATAATGTTAAAGCTTACTAATAACGCTGTAGGCAGTACACCAGTAAAAAGTGTGGCACCTCACATCTAATTACCTGTAAGAAAATATGGGTCACATTTAAGGAATTTGTCGACAATCGCAGTTCCGTGTGTGTGTGTGTGTGTGTGTGTGTGTGCGTGTGCGTGTGCGTGTGTGTGAGTGTGTGTGAGAGAGAGAGAGAGAGAGAGAGAGAGAGAGAGAGAGAGAGAGAGAGAGAGAGAGAGAGAGAGAGAGAGAGATGGGTAGGGGTAGGGGTACACTGCACCGGTGTTAAGATATTGTGTATAGTGCATAACAAATGTATAAGCAATAAAAGTATTTTTATTTTTTGGCAGTGAATAATAGTATTTGCACGAATAATCAATATGACATATTACTACCATTCAGAGCCGCACTTATTTTTACTGCATAAATATTTGAACCTCGCACTTTGACAAGGAACTTTCTTCTTTGGTACAATGCAACCTTGATGTTGCATGTACTATAACTATTTCTCATGCCATCCTTTATGATGTAAACTGAAATGCTTACAAATAAATAATACAAACACCACCCATGTTGGCAACAGAAAGCCGTATGCCCTTCAACGTGTTCAGGCGTACACTCCTTTTATTTGCTTTATTACTGAATCGATGTTAAGGCGTTTCAAACCATCTATCACGTCGTTTTCAGACTAGGATGGTGAAAAAGCGACAGTGGGGGGCATACTATACGACGGACCTTAACTACGGGAACTCAACATAAACATTATAACAGTACACACTCGAGTAAAGCATTAAATCCGTCGGTCACGTGCATACGGTCACCTTTTAAATATTTAAACGCCGCCAGATACCACACGAGATGCAATATTCCAATTGTGCGTCATCGGTGGGGACCTGAGCAATCTTGTCTGAAAGGATGCTATCTTGCACGTCTGACATTGACGTGTGTTTCGTCTTAACTCATCTACACTCAGAGCTATAACTCAGCGCTAACGAGTATGCGCTAGATAGAGACATTAACGTCCGTTACTAACGATTCGTAAATCATATCGGATTGGGCTCAATTATGATAACCTAGCGGCTCGGACACGTAGATAACTCGCTGATATTTGGTCATAAACCTTGGCCGTCGCTGCCAGTCTGACGTTTCGCAGAACGAGCGCTAGCTGACTGTTGAACCGAACCCGTGTTGGCGATTACCTCATGCCCTGACCGTATTTTGGCTAATCTCACCTTATTTTTCTCTCTCAATATTTACAAAATAGTTTACTATCAAGGTCAAGGTTGCTGGAATGTGTGTAACTGTTTTTCATTTGAATTTGATTTATTATATATTTTAAAAACTTATTTTAATGTATTTTGTTTTTCCTTTCACCTATTAGAGGATCAACGATTTGTCTTAGAAAGGTTGTGTAGCTCAAACTGTTAAACGTTAAAGTTTGTTATGTTTAACGACACCAATACAGCACGTTGATTTATTAATAATCGGTTATTTGGTGTCAAGCATTTGGTAATTTTGACGCATTGTTTTAGAGAGGAAAAACACTACATTTTCCTATTAGCAGCAACGGATCTTCTATATGCACCATCCCACAGACAGGATAACAGTCAGTCGTGGTACATTGGCTGGAACGAGAAATATGTCAATGGACCCATCGACGGCGATCGATCCTAGAGCGACCGCGCATCAAGCTTTACTACTGGGCTGTGTCCCCCCCCCCCCCCCCCCAACTCAAAATGAGTACCTGCTTTGTGGCAGAATTCTCAATAAATATGTTTGTTATGCACTAAGGTAATTATGGCCCTCCCCTCCCCCTCCCTACTCCCTCCCCGCCTCCTCCCGAGCTTGTTACTCGTGAAGACATGGCAATTCTAACTGCATTTGGCTTTGTGTGGGTTTTTTGTAATTCTTATTTTGTGGAGTTGGGTTTGTTTGTTTGTTTTTGTTATTTATGTATTTTGTTTTAGTAAAAGGCATTACAGGATCGAGAAGAGAGATTACAGCTGTAATTAGTTCTGTTTCCAGTGAAACGTAATCTCAACATGAACACATTCACGCCCCTAACATACACGCTAAAATACATTCTTAGACATTACAATGTTTTGACACATTTACGCGAATAGTTATCATTAGCGTTGCGTCAACAACATGCTTTAAATGCAGAAAATAGATGCGTTGATTATTTTTCTGTAAATAAGATCAGTGCATGGTATTAATGGAATGTTTTGCTGGGTGTTTTTTGCCATTCTTTTTCGTTTGTACCTGGTAAAATGTTCTCTTTCATTTTTTTTTTTTTTTTTTTGCGGCTGTTGTTGGTTTTTTTGGAATAATGTGGGTTTCAAATACGCCTAGGTTGTTTGGGTTGTAAATGATTTTGTTCATCCACAGTAGTCTATATTTACAACACACTGTAACATATCCGAAAGAAGTAAAATCTGTGCAATAGCGGATCCCGATGGGAGCTCTTCTGTGCGTGTATCCCTCCCGAATTCTAACCCAGCCCCCAGCGTACAACGAATTCATGACCAATTCATGATCAATTCATGACCAATCCATGATCAATTCATGACCAATCCATGATCAATTCATGATCAATCCATGATTAATTCATGATCAATCCATGACCAATTCATGACCAGTCCATGAGTAATCCATGACCAATTCATGAGAAATCCATGACCAATTCATGACCAATCCATGACCAATTCTAAGCATATAGAGTACCGAGAGCTCCCATTGGAACAATCGCTCCAGCCAGTGCACTAACACTTGTACCCCAAACCGTTTCCTCTCCTGGTCGACACTTGCGCCTATGACAGGCGTGTACTACTTCAGCCAGTGCACTAACACTTGTACCCCAAACCGTTTCCTCTCCTGGTCGACACTTGCGCCTATGACAGGCGTGTACTACTTCAGCCAGTGCACTAACACTTGTACCCCAAACCGTTTCCTCTCCTGGTCGACACTTGCGCCTATGACAGGCGTGTACTACTTCAGCCAGTGCACTAACACTTGTACCGCAAACCGTTTCCTCTCCTGGTCGACACTTGCGCCTATGACAGGCGTGTACTACTTCAGCCAGTGCACTAACACTTGTACCCCAAACCGTTTCCTCTCCTGGTCGACACTTGCGCCTATGACAGGCGTGTACTACAACAGCCTGTGCTGAATGTGCACGTTAAAACCTATGACCTGACCTGATCTAAGTTTTGCCTGGAGACAGTTTGTATATATCCACCACCCACATGATAAAAGTGTATAGCATATGGGGAGTGATCTAGCTCAGTCGATAGAGAGTTTGCCTGATGTGCTTTGGTCGTGAACCCATTGTGATTTTCCCGACCCAACCAGTGCCCCATGACTGGCATATCAAATATCGTAGTTTGTGTTGTCCTGCTGTGGAAAAATTCCGTATAAATATTTTGCTGCTGATGAAGTCGGTTTCGTTTAAGATTATATCTCAGAATTACCCAATGTTTGACAGGTAGCCGATGATTAATAAATCAATGTGTCGTAAAACAATTTCATTTCAACTTATTTTAATACTTATATCCAATTAAGGTGCAAGCACGCTGTCCTAAAAACACACTTCAGTTTCTTTCGTTTTTAAATACATTTACTGGGGGAGCATGACTCTCCACAGTCCTGCACAATTCCTTGCACACGCGCTTACTTCCTCGTGCTATAACTTCTTTTAAAAACAGCTCGAGAGCAATCTGTATGTCGATAGCTAGTTTCTTTCTGATTTTGGGGCGAGACGTAGCCCAGTGGTAAAGTGTTCGCTTGATGCGCGGTCGGTTTGGGATCGATCCTTGTTAGTGAGCCCATTGGGCTATTTCAGCCAGCCAGTGCACCACGACTGGTACATCAAAGGCCGTGGTATGTGCTATCCTGTATATGGGATGGTGCATATAAAAGATCCTTTACTGCTAATCGAAAACAGTAGCCCATGAAGTGGCGACAGCGGGTTTTCTCGCTCAATATCTGTGTGGTCCATAACCATATGTCCGACGCCATATAACCGTAAATGAAATGTGTTGAGTGTGTCGTTAAATAAAACATTTCCTTCTCTAATTTTCTAAAGTTGTAATTACTGTAATGTATGTCTGACATCTAACCAGGGATTATTTCACACGCCGGCATGTCAGGCAATCAGACTATTTTAAGCGTATGCAATATTTCGGTATGCTACTAAATGCATTGAATTCGTGAATTTTGCACGTACGCCATATGCGTTGGTAGAGTATGCATAAGGGTGATGCAATTCCTGTTCAAAATATGTAATAAACTGACAGTATAATGCATCATAGGATAGGTTTTTCCTGGTCACCAAGTTCGTTGGCCGAACAACCAATAAAACTGCCACAACCCAGACACACCTCCAATACAAACTGCACCAGCCAATGAGATTTCGATGCACTGACGTTTGGCAACCCACGTAAAAGCGAGGGAGAAATCATTAGACGAAGGGCCGTGTTTTTCTTATATGATGCAAGCGTTTACTCTGCTAGAGTAATAATGCTATTTTGGGATCATCAAAGAAAATATGTAAACCTTCGAACAATCCGAACCGAAACACCCACATAGACCATGTGTTAACGTAGCCAACCAGCCGTGACTTGTTGATTCCTTTTAGCCGCCGATGGTTTGGACATGCTTGTCTGACAGCCATTGTGGTATCACACCAAAGGATTTTTTTATGTATCAGGTTAAGATCCCGCGCGTAGATATCGTACAACACTTAAGGTTTGTAAAAAAACCCTGCACAAACTTTACTATCTGCACATAATCAATTATCTAAAACCTTTTAATTTAATTTTTTTTAAATTATTGATAAGAACATAGCATATAGCCTCCTGTGAATAACAAAGCTTAGGCTTATCTAGTATACGGCTCATTAACAATAATATAACAATAACAAAACAATTCCTTAGCTGCATTACGACAATGCCATTCATAAGCAGATAAAAGACTGCTAATGATTTTTTTTTTTTATTGCTCCATATAAGCGATACACAAATCCAAGGCTTCATTAAAATTAAATGACTTCGGTTTGCCAACCTCTTTCCCCACCGCCTGTCATAATTACAGCCAAGAATGCTAAATATGCAACGCGCTTAAAATAAAACCGATCACGACTTTGGGAGGGAAAAACGTAACAAAGGGAAAAAAAGAAGACGACGACGACCACTTTGCAGTAAAGTTGCGAGGTAATTATAACAGAGGGTGGATAGAAACACTGATATCAACGTGATTTGTTTGGCTCTGTTATCTCACGGAGCCTAAAATGACGGTTTCAATGGAAATATGTAAACACTCGGATTTCCCTCCCTATCAGCCACTACACAGGATGTTTAACACTATATCAGTCGCCCAGACCGGAATATCTGGCCACGTGCTTGGTGTGTATTTCATTCATATCTACCTCTAATACATTCTCCCTTCCTCTCAGTTTCAGATCGCCATCCTCGTCTTTGACTGGTCACCACGGTCTGCTGGACAGTGGTCATCTGCTGGAGTCGCAACCGGAAGTTCCGGCAACTCGGGTCGACGCGCACCCTTGGCTGACTTTGTGTGATCGCGGTATATTTAAAACGTGGACACGGAGAAATATGCTTCGTCTTCTAGGACGATGTGTGCTAGTGGTGTTGATAGTTTCGTGTGGAGGACTGATAGTCAACTTGAAAAGACCTCATCTTGAATCCAGTGGGAAGGAGCCCGACTTAGCGGAAATATTAGATGATCCTTCTCTACAGGTGAGCTGTTTTTATTCGCTATTAAATGTTGAGTGCGAAAACCATTAAAAAATAAATAATAATAATAATAACAGATTAAAGCCATAATGTTGAGACATTAACACAAACATAAAATAAAACAGATTAAAGCTGTAATGTCTACTTTAAATACCGACTACTATGGCTCCTTAAGGCAACAACACCCATGGATTAAAATTATCAAAAACAAAATTTACGATGCCGGTTTATTATTTTTTTTAAACGCATGTGTTTAAGAATTGTAAATGTAAATAGTTACACGCGTGTAAGACAAAAAAAAAGTGGTTTGTAAATTTGACCCATATTTTTAACCAACACTATCACTACACACTATCTTACAAACAAACAATACAACAAAACACCCCACAAAAAATAAATAAAAAATAAATAAATAAAAACATTTAAAAAAAAATCGTTACAGCAAAAAACAACAACAAAAGTTAAATTAAAAATAAAATAAAAAAATCTAACAACAAACACTATACAGCGTAATTAAATGCATCCGACATGAATTAATCTCCCACGTTTATCTTAAACTTTACTTTACAATCTGCTTACTTCATTAGTAAAAGTATGCACGCGTTGTGGCGTAAATCTGAAGAAGAAGAAAAAAAAACGATTTTGAGCTGAGGCCAGGAACTCTAGTGGTACACACAAATTAATGCTTTAGTATCAGTAAGTCACGTGATACGTCAGATGTCGGACATGCTCTTTTGAACATTTAGTTTATAATAGTAAAGACTCATATAGACTGAATGCGGCGCGAGCGTGCGGTCGGGCTAAAAACAAAATCAAATACATTAGATTCAATGAGAGCGTCTAGACTGTGTGCGTGTGATGCGTGCGTCTACAAAACGCACGCTGTTAGCCTCAATGAAATAATCGTATATGGTGTATATATTGTGTGCGTGTGATGCGTGCGTCTACAAAACGCACGCTGTTAGCCTCAATGAAATAATCGTATATGGTGTATATATAGTGTGCGTGTGATGCGTGCGTCTACAAAACGCACGCTGTTAGCCTCAGTGAAATAATCGTATATGGTGTATATATTGTGTGCGTGTGATGCGTGCGTCTACAAAACGCACGCTGTTAGCCTCAGTGAAATAATCGTATATGGTGTATATATTGTGTGCGTGTGATGCGTGCGTCTACAAAACGCACGCTGTTAGCCTCAATGAAATAATCGTATATGGTGTATATATTGTGTGCGTGTGATGCGTGAGTCTACAAAACGCACGCTGTTAGCCTCAGTGAAATAATCGTATATGGTGTATATATTGTGTGCGTGTGATGCGTGCGTCTACAAAACGCACGCTGTTAGCCTCAGTGAAATAATCGTATATGGTGTATATATTGTGTGCGTGTGATGCGTGCGTCTACAAAACGCACGCTGTTAGCCTCAGTGAAATAATCGTATATGGTGTATATATTGTGTGCGTGCGATGCGTGCGTCTACAAAACGCACGCTGTTAGCCTCAGTGAAATAATCGTATATGGTGTATATATTGTGTGCGTGTGATGCGTGCGTCTACAAAACGCACGTTGTTAGCCTCAGTGAAATAATCGTATATGGTGTATATATTGTGTGCGTGTGATGCGTGCGTGTACAAAACGCACGCTGTTAGCCTCAATGAAATAATCGTATATGGTGTATATATTGTGTGCGTGTGATGCGTTCGTCTACAAAACGCACGTTGTTAGCCTCAATGAAATAATCGTATATGGTGTATATATTGTGTGCGTGTGATGCGTGCGTGTACAAAACGCACGCTGTTAGCCTCAATGAAATAATCGTATATGGTGTATATATTGTGTGCGTGTGATGCGTGCGTGTACAAAACGCACGCTGTTAGCCTCAATGAAATAATCGTATATGGTGTATATATGCTCAAAGCGCAAACCACATCAGACGGAATAGTCGGATCTCACGCACGCACCGCATGCAATCTATAAGACACAGATCTTAGTGTTTTTAAAATGTACTCAGTTTGACACTTCTGTGCAAGTACTAGTAGGCCTGAGTGGTGCGAACTATAAATTACTATAAATAATAAATCTAAAGTATTTCTTTTGAGAGATGAAGACGTCGCTTGATGTTAATCGATAGGCATAGCTGGTTCATAACAACATCGTTTTCTTCGAGGATCTGGCTTCTCCAGAACAAAAGGATGGACCAGATATGCAGCAAAATGCTTCCTGTGAGAATATATCGGAAGAATCTTTGATATTTGTTGACGGCTTAAACTTGGTTTCATGTGGAATCACAAGTGTAGGCTATAGATGGTTATTTAAGAAAAGATTTACTAAGACAAATTATGGTATGGGAAATGTTAAGTGCCACTCCCTTATCTCCCTCTCTCATTATTAGCCTAGTGATAAAGTGCTTGCCTGATGCGCGGTCAGTCTAGCCTCGATTCCCGTCTATGGGTCCATTGGACTATTTCTCGTTCCAGCCACTGTACCACGACTGGTATATCAAACACCGTGGTATGTGTCTGTCGGATGGTGCATATAAAAGATCCCTTGCTTCAAATGAAAAAAAAATGTAGCGGGTTTCCTCTCTGATATTATACTCGGTGGATCCATCAGCTGATTTTGTTTTCCAACCAGTACACCACAACTAGTCAAAGGCCGTGGTATGTGCTTTCCTGTTTGTGGGAAAGTGCATATAAAAGATCCCTGGTTGCATTAGAAAAAACGTAATGGGTTTCCTCTGATGACTACGAGTCAGAATTTATAGGATATTAAACGAGCTTTCATTTCGTATCATGTTTATGTCCCGAGTGAAATAATTTTCAATTGTCACGAGCTTTAGCGAGTGACAATGAAAATTATTTCACGAGGAAATGATAGCGAGTTTAATATCCTATGTATTACCCATAATCGATTTTAATTTATATCACTCATCTCGTTTCGTTGACGTTCCTGTAAGGTTGTAGTACGCCAATCGATATGTACCAAGATAGTTTTAACCATATGGGTAATAATACCAAATATTTGACATCCAATAGCTGATGCTTAATAAATCAATGTGTTCTGGTGGTGTCGTTAAACAAAACAAACTTAATAAAAGATCCCTTGCTGCTAATGAACAAATGTAGCGGGTTTCTTGTGAAGATACATCTTACCAAATGTTAGACATCCAATAGCCGATGATTAAATAATCGTAGAGGTGTAGTTAAACAAAACAAACTTAATAAAAGATCCCTTGCTGCTAATGAAAACAATGTAGCGGGTTTCCTGTGAAGATACATCTTACCAAATGTTAGACATCCAATAGCCGATGATTAAATAATCGTAGAGGTGTAGTTAAACAAAACAAACTTAATAAAAGATCCCTTGCTGCTAATGAAAACAATGTAGCGGGTTTCCTGTGAAGATACATCTTACCAAATGTTAGACATCCAATAGCCGATGATTAAATAATCGTAGAGGTGTAGTTAAACAAAACAAACTTAATAAAAGATCCCTTGCTGCTAATGAAAACAATGTAGCGGGTTTCCTGTGAAGATACATCTTACCAAATGTTAGACATCCAATAGCCGATGATTAAATAATCGTAGAGGTGTAGTTAAACAAAACAAACTTAATAAAAGATCCCTTGCTGCTAATGAAAACAATGTAGCGGGTTTCCTGTGAAGATACATCTTACCAAATGTTAGACATCCAATAGCCGATGATTAAATAATCGTAGAGGTGTAGTTAAACAAAACAAACTTAATAAAAGATCCCTTGCTGCTAATGAAAACAATGTAGCGGGTTTCCTGTGAAGATACATCTTACCAAATGTTAGACATCCAATAGCCGATGATTAAATAATCGTAGAGGTGTAGTTAAACAAAACAAACTTAATAAAAGATCCCTTGCTGCTAATGAAAACAATGTAGCGGGTTTCCTGTGAAGATACATCTTACCAAATGTTAGACATCCAATAGCCGATGATTAAATAATCGTAGAGGTGTAATTAACCAAAACAAACTTTACCTTTATTTATCTAAATCACTGAGGCATGCTAGCCACCTCCAATGGATGGACCCTGAGGGGGGGGGGGGGGGGGGGGGGGGGGGGATGTGAGGGGTCATACGATTGATTCCCCGCGAGGAACAATTTGAGGTTTATCGTTACAACAATTGCTCCATGAGTTGTGTCGTCGTTTGTACTGAATTGTCGGTGTTGAAGTGTTCGTGTTGAAGTGTTAGTGTAAATTTTTTTAAGCATTTGGCATGAATGCAGTAAAGATTGTATCAGCAGAGCACAGGTGTAATATTACACGTATTACCTGACTGCGATTATGAAATCGCAGATAGGTACGCAAACAATGCGAAGACGTAATGTATGATATGTATTCTGAACTTTTTACACAAACTACAAACAATGTTTTGCACTTTAAGACAATAGCATGAACCGACTGATCCCTGAGCCATGAAGGATCAGACATGATATAATAATATAAATGAATGAACAAACGTGCGAACGTGCGTACGAACGACCGAACGAACGAACGAAAGGACGGACGGACGAACGAATGAATCATTGAATGAATTAATGAATGGATGGATGAATGAAATATAAGATGGTGGTTGTGGTGATGATGATGATGATGATGATGATGATGATGATGATACAAACGAAACTAAGGCAGAACAAAACATTGGTGTTGGCTCCCTTACACTCATTCTAGTTGCTGATAATTCATCAGCCATTAACACTTCTTAATAATAAAAAAAACTAATTTATACGCTGTACCTACACCCACCCCGTACACAAAATCGCATTTCATTTTCAGTAGCAATTCTTCATTACATAATAACTTTACACTAAGAGTATATTATTCCAAAAGCTATAATAAGAGTCGGTGCACCAATAAACACGTCGCTTATTAATAGCACTCAGAACTGCGGTTTTGGGTTGGGTTTTTTAACGCCGTAAATAATTGACTCCTATGCTATGAAGTATATGTGATTTATTACATGGAAACTTTCAAATATGTTTACGTCATCATTTTATTTTGTATGAATAGCAATTGCTTACTATTTGCACCTGAATACCCGTCCATATTTGCACAGGAACGTGTTTAAAGGATCATAAAAGAATGCAGCAGAGTTCACATATTACTTAAGAGTTAAAAACATCAGCAAGTTTTTACTTCAAGTACAGGCAAGCTGTGTTTTATGTTTTACTACCTCGTGTAACTATTATGTTTGCGTGAACCTGTGGGATGCTTTTAGAGTGATTACAGTTGAAAATACTACTACTCCGGTGTTTGCTTTGATCCTCCAGGTACACCATATGTCTTAATTGCCAACCTTTTTCCCAGTCTAGTAGATATTAGTTTCACGCCGATATGATTAAACGAAAACGCACACGGAGAAAGTTTGATGCGCTTGCTTTTTTGGCCTTTTTATGCAGTGTTGTATACTAAAGAAACAGTGCTAAATTAATATTACATAGCAGTGCGTCATCAAGAAGAACATAAAACAAAGCATTGAATATGTAGCAGGAAACAATTGTAGCATGCGCATGGGTTGAGAAAACAGTTAACCGGTACACTTTGGAAACAAAAACATTCTTCAAATTCTTATATATTTTTAATATTAAATTGGAATGCTACTTGTTTTTAGTTCTTAATGTGCACACCCATCAAAACATTTTTTGAATGAAATTTGGTCTGTAAATAAAAATTCTATACTAAAGGTCATACTTTTTCTCTTGACACAACTGTCTCAACATAGATCAGTAGTAACCATCTCAAACCGTCATTCAGCGTTGACGACGTCACCGGTCATACCAGAGGCGGGGACCATGATGGACATGCCTGGACCTTTAAGGATGTGAACATGTCAAAACCGTTTGGACTTTGGACTCAAACCCCCAAGTGGCTTACAGAAATAAAATATCTGGTTGAACAGTACACTGTTTAACTGCTGAAATAATTGTGATAACCCCAACAACGTCTCAATCATATAACTAACATTGCAGGTTTGCAGTATACAATGTAGATAATTGTACGCTGGTGACAAATCAAACCCCCACCCCCTACCTTGGTATTCATATTTCTTTTTATTCAGATGACGCTGCTATAAATAGCCCAGCAGATGGTTTTGAAATCATCAAACGTCATGACATTAATGTATTTATGGGCGGACATAAACGCAAATCCCCGACACATCATCGACTAACAACGTCCATACCCTGTGGTAATTGTCCTAGAAACCCCGAATCGGAATTAATTCATATTAAACCTGTCACCCTGATTTAGTAATAATAATAATAATAATAATAATAATAATAATAATTTATTATAATAATAATAATAATAATAATAATAATAATAATAATAATAATAATAAATAAATAAATAATAGTAATAATTAAAAAATAAAATAAATAATAATAATAATAATAATAAATAATTGCTCTTGCTGCTAATGGAAAAATAGAGCGGGTTTCCTCTGAAGACCACGGGTTAGAATTACTTTAGAAGCAATCTATTCAAACTGTAAACTACAGGTCTTAGTAAACAATAGTTTCTCTTCACACTTTCCTTTGAAAAGAGGATTGTGTCAAGGAAGCATACTATCCCCCAAATTGTATGTATTGTTTATTAATGAATTGCTGAATAATTTAACCCAATCCAACAAAGGTGCAATGATCCTGGATACTAGAGTTTCTTGCCCAACTCAAGCAGATGACATCTCTATTATTTCTCCTACTCCAAGTGTCATGCAAAATATGATTTCAATATGTGAGCGATATAGCGCTAAATGGCGTTTTACATTCTCTGCTTCTAAAACACAAGTTGTTGACTTCTGTAAGGATCCGGATACGAAACTTATTCTGTATGGAAAGGAACTACCATGTTCAACAACCATAAAACATGTTGGCATTAAATTACAAAGGTCTTTAAATAATTGGGACAGAACACTCGAGACTTGCAAAACTATAAAATCCACCGCCATGTCTCTAGTTCAGGCTGGTTGTCACTGCCGTGGAATTAATCCTGTAACTAGCGTCAAACTAGTTCATTCGCTGTGCCTATCAAAAGCTTTGTACGGTAGTGAATTATGGAATAATTTAAATACAAATGAACTATTGGCGTTAGAAAGAGCATATAGATTTGTAATAAAGATTATCCAGGGTCTTCCTAAAAGAACACGAACCGATTTTTGTCTTGGACTTCTTGGCAGTATATCCCTCGAAGGACATATAGATAGAAACAAATTATACTATTTAGGACATCTTTTGCGATGCCCCGTGTGGACTCTGGCTTACAAAATAGCAGTCACTCGACTACTAAGTTTTAAAAATCAGTGTGTTCGTTCAAATATTGGCTTTGCAGCGGATATATACACAATTCTTCGTAAATATAATCTACTGCATCACCTCAACGAATTTTTTCTAACATCAGTATTCCCTAGTAAGCATATTTGGAATATAATTGTAAGAAAACATGTTTTAGAATTTGAGGAAACTAACTGGCAGTTACGAATTTCTTTAAACCCCGATACAACACATTTTCTAAAAATTCATGCCAATCTCGAAGTGCATAGAGCTTGGTCAGTTGCACGGTCAAATCCATCACTAAAGGAGCAAGCAAATCACTTGATAAATATATGTGCTACATGGAGGCCAAACTCAGTACACGGTATTTGTACGTTATGTACTAGTAACTATTCTGATCTTTTTACACACGTCATGACTAGTTGTTCATACTTAACAACAACCAGAGATACATTCTGGACAACGCTTCTTGATATCTGTCCTATTGACCTCAGTGTAGAATTACATAACTGCCCCGATGATATTTTTATTACAAAACTCCTGTCCTGTAAACCTCCAATAAATATTGATGATGAATCATCTATGTTATATAGTGAAAGTGTCATACACTTCATTTATAAAATAACGCAAATATATTACGTTAACAATATGAAGACCAATATACTGTAGACAGTCATGACTGTCTGTTCTTGTGCAAATGTTCAGATCTTTATAGTGGTGTGTGTGTGACAGAGAGAGAGAGAGAGAGAGAGAGAGAGAGAGAGAGAGAGAGAGAGAGAGAGAGAGAGAGAGAGAGAGAGAGAGAGAGAGAGAGAGAGAGAGAGAGAGAGAGAGAGAGAATGGCAGGGTGGCGAGTGAATTTATATGAGCGTGATTCTGATCAACCAATACCTTTTTCATGTAATTCTCTCACCATGCGTTTATTCCAATGCCACTGTATATATTACCTATTATTTATTTTGTATCAAGTACTATGTATTATCCATTAATCATTGTGCATTGCCTTTTATGTATTATGTATGTATGATAATCTGTACTGTTCGAACTCTCTACAAGAGGAATAAAGAATATATATATATATATCGACTAACAACGTCCATACCCTGTGGTAATTGTCCTAGAAACCCCGAATCGGAATTAATTCATATTAAACCTGTCACCCTGATTTAGTAATAATAATAATAATAATAATAATAATAATAATAATTTATTATAATAATAATAATAATAATAATAATAATAATAATAATAATAAATAAATAAATAATAGTAATAATTAAAAAATAAAATAAATAATAATAATAATAATAATAAATAATTGCTCTTGCTGCTAATGGAAAAATAGAGCGGGTTTCCTCTGAAGACCACGGGTTAGAATTACCAAATGTTTGACATCCAATAGCCGATGATTAATTAATCAATATACTCTACTGATGTCGTTAAACAACAACAACAACAAATAACTTTAGGTTGAAATGTATGAACAGGAGAGGATAAAATAATATATCGAAAATTGTCACCATTTTTTTTTAATTCTGTAGATGCTAGGAAATCGCATACGACCCCTTCAAAAAAGTTAGTTTAATTCTGTAGATGCTAGGAAATCGCATACGACCCCTTCAAAACAGTTAGTTTATTTTGTTTAATTCTGTAAATGCTAGGAAATCGCATACGACCCCTTCAAAAAAGTTAGTTTAATTCTGTAGATGCTAGGAAATCGCATACGACCCCTTCAAAACAGTTAGTTTATTTTGTTTAATTCTGTAGATGCTAGGAAATCGCATACGACCCCTTCAAAACAGTTAGTTTATTTTGTTTAATTCTGTAGCTGCTAGGAAATCGCATACGACCCCTTCAAAACAGTTAGTTTATTTTGTTTAATTCTGTAGATGCTAGGAAATCGCATACGACCCCTTCAAAACAGTTAGTTTATTTTGTTTAATTCTGTAAATGCTAGGAAATCGCATACGACCCCTTCAAAACAGTTAGTTTATTTTGTTTAATTCTGTAAATGCTAGGAAATCGCATACGACCCCTTCAAAACAGTTAGTTTATTTTGTTTAATTCTGTACATGCTAGGAAATCGCATACGACCCCTTCAAAACAGTTAGTTTATTTTGTTTAATTCTGTAGATGCTAGGAAATCGCATACGACCCCTTCAAAACAGTTAGTTTATTTTGTTTAATTCTGTAGATGCTAGGAAATCGCATACGACCCCTTCAAAACAGTTAGTTTATTTTGTTTAATTCTGTAGATGCTAGGAAATCGCATACGACCCCTTCAAAACAGTTAGTTTATTTTGTTTAATTCTGTAGATGCTAGGAAATCGCATACGACCCCTTCAAAACAGTTAGTTTATTTTGTTTAATTCTGTAGATGCTAGGAAATCGCATACGACCCCTTCAAAACAGTTAGTTTATTTTGTTTAATTCTGTAGATGCTAGGAAATCGCATACGACCCCTTCAAAACAAACAGTTATTTTGTTTATTTTGTTTGTAAATGATAGGAAACCATTAGAGCAATACAGTTAGTATTTTGTTTCATTCGGCTATTGGATGCATACAAACAGTTTGGTAATTTTGACATAGTCTTAGAGAGGAAACCCGCTGCATTTTTCCATGTAGCTAGAAATCGCAGAGAGTTGTTTTGTTTAATCTGTAGTATCGCATACGACCCCCACAGACAGGATAGCAGGACATCCACGGCTTCAAAACATAGTTTATTTTGTTTCATTCTGTAGATGCTAGGAACTCGGCTACCCCTTCAAAACGAGAAATGATCCCAATAGGGCACATACTACCGACGGGGATAGATCCATTTTTATCGACCGCACATCAAGCGAGCGCTTCACCATTGGGCTACGTATCCCACCAGGATAGCACACACCACCCACCCCTAGAACGAGAAATATCCCCCTACCGACGGGGATAGATCCTTTATCGACCCACATCAAGCGAGCGCTTCACCATTGGGCTACCCCTACCCCCCACCCCCCCCACCCCCACCCCCACCCCCACCCCCACCGAAAATAATCTGAAACATTGTTACTTTGCTCATCAGAGGCTAATAATTCGCACACAAAGACAGCATGTCCTATACACCCTCCTAGATAGCGGTAAGACGGATGTTTATGCCGCTCTGTTTGAGTTATGTTCTACTACCAGTGTTATCAAAGTCAGTGTGGACCCTGTGTGCTGCAGAGCTCTATGGGATGCATACCACCAAGTCAAATCCCACAGACGACAATAGAAACAGCGTACCAACCCTTTTCCCAAAACGAGAGGGGATAGGGGTGCTGTTTATGGCGGGCTATGGACACTTCGGATTAACACTTAATGAAAAAGAAAGCTTGAATAAAACGCTAACTGACCCCCATCAACACTCCCCCCCCCCCCCCCCCCCCCCCCACACACACACATAAAAATTCTAAAAGTTTTAAGCATTTTTGATGAACAAAGTGTGCAGGCTGTTGAAAGAAGAAGTGTGCTAGTTTTCATTCAGTCCCAGTAGCCGCTTACATCCCAGTAGAAAAGTCCATTTCGTTAACAAAAACAACAAAATGGAGGACTCCCAAGTCGTGAACGCGAAAGTACGTGTAGTGGCACAGGCGAAACAGACACGTCTTACCGCGCATTAACTGTGATATTAAAACTTGGAAGAACTTTGACCCTGGGAGATTCTGTTTGGTATACACGATCGCTTCATTCGTGCATTGCTCGAGTAAGCCTTGATGGGGAACATATTGGTCGTAACCGCAGAAAATTTAGAACGGAAGGAAGGAAGGAATACCGGTATTTTATTTAACGACGTACAACACATTTTAATTGCCGTTATATTGCGTCGGACATATGCATATGGTTAAGGACTACACAGATGATGATAGTGGAAAGCCTCTCCCTCCAGCAAGCAAGCGGTATTTTATATGCAGCATCCCACAGACAGTATAATATCTGCTACGGCCTTTGTTACACCAGTTGTGAAGCCCAATGGGGGCCCATCGACGGGGATCGATCCTAGATCGACCGCGCATTAGATGAGCACGTTATCATGTGGCGACGTCTCTGAAATTTAAGACATGGTTTACGTTGGACAAAACTGATTACTCAAAATCCAATGGGTTACGTAGATGTTTTTCTTCTGTCTTTAGAGGCCTTGTGTTGGGGTTTTCTGGTTTTAGGAAAAAAGCGCTATATCTGATGAAAACGTTTTTTGTTTAACGACAGCACTAGAGCACATAGATTATTTTGGTAACACTTAGCAATTTTGACATATAGTCTTAGCTTAGTTCATCCAAACCGAGCAGAAAAACGTCCGCTAGACTAGTTTATGTGCTTCACGGTAAACCAAATGACCACGTCGGGAACCAATGAAATAGTTTGCGAACGTTAGCAAAACGTTAGCTGTCTGAATGTGGAGCTGGTATCAATCATTTTACCTTTCATGTCGTGTGCTGGCGTCATACTGATGCTTTGCATCGACGTGTTCTTGTCTCAGTTTTGAATCTCGGCGAAATAAAAAGCCCGAAATGTGCAGTGAATGTATAGTACCTTCAGTGGATCACTGGACATCGAGTATTCCGTATACCGGCCTCGGTGGCGTCGTGGCAGGCCATCGGTCTACAGGCTGGTAGGTAATTGGTTCGGATCCCAGTCGAGGCATGGGATTTTAAATCCAGATACCGACTCCAAACCCTGAGTGAGTGCTCCGCAAGGCTCAGTGGGTAGGTGTAAACTACTTGCACCGACCAGTGATCCATAACTGGTTCAACAAAGGCCATGGTTTGTGCTATCCTGCCTGTGGGAAGCGCAAATAAAAGATCCCTTGCTGCTAATCGGAAGAGTAGCCCATGTAGAGGCGACAGCGGGTTTCCTCTCAAAATCTGTGTGGTCCTTAACCAGATGTCTGACGCCATATAACCGTAAATAAAATGTGTTGAGTGCGTTGTTAAATAAAACATTTCTTTCTTTCGAATATTCCGCGGGAAATGAAACCAACACGTGCTTTCCAGGGCGCAGCTTGCCGCACGCCACCACTACATGGATAGCCATTGCATGGCGTCATGCTGCCAACTGCTCGGTGATTAATACCACATAATACACACTGTCTGGAATGCTATCATTGTTATATCACCCGTCTCGCGTGTTCGCATGCTATGAATGTGTCGGTGTTTACTTACGTGCGGCGCATGTGAGTGGAATCAACATTGTAACTTGTGGAATCCTCGAGAGCGCAGATCAAACGTATCTACCACGATTATCACCATTACTACTACTACAACAACAACAACAACAACTGCTGCTACTCTACCTATCTACCACCACCCCTACAGCTACCACCACTAAAACTACTACTACAACAGCAACAGTAACAGCAACAGCAACAACTACTACCACTACCGCCACCACCACCACCACCACTACTACTATTACTGCTACTACGTCTTATTCCTACCACTAGCCTACTGTTACTTCTACTATTACAAAAACAAAAAACACTACTACTGCTTCTATTACTACTACGACTACTGCTACTATTACTACTACTACTACTTCTGCTGCTGCTGCTGCTGATGATGATGATGATGATGATACTGCTGCTACGAAATGTACTGCTACCATTGTTGATTCTACAGCTGCTGTTACGACTAGTCGAGTGTCTTCAAGCTAGAATATCCTTGAGCATTCCAAATACGTGTGTAGTGAGAGTCAGCCAAACATTAAAGAACCACCATATTAGTTTTTATCCTGCTCACGTGGGTTTGGGAATGTGTGTGATGTTGTACAGACAGTCATGTTCAATGTGCATCTCCCACTCAGTAATATACAGGGGCAAACAAATAAAGGATCACATAAATATAGCAACAGCAAAGAGCGACTGCATCTAAAACCACCATTCATAGTTAACACGTTTTACAGACATTCATTCCCACATCACTGACATTCAGCCCCATATTACATCGGTGTATGCTGCACAGATGTTACTACGCTAGCAATAAATACAATCTGGCATATACGTTATAATATAATCAGTATATTAACCAAGTTGCGTTCATTGGCAAGGCAAAACAATGACATTAGATACAGCAACGTAAAAGAATCATGTTGATTCCATCCCATCCTACTCTAGTTGGTTTTTTTCTGAATCAGCCGCATTGTTACCCTGTTATCCAGAATAGTCCACTGCATCAACACAGAGCCTGTGATTTAATATTTGAAAGAAAAAAAGTTTTATGATTCTAAATTATGAAATAAATATCATTTCTTGGCTAACACCTGACCATTCTTTCTGTTTTATTGCAGGATGTACGATTGCAACCAGTATCAGTTAAAGAATTTAGAGAAAAAATACGGACTACAAAAAATTATTATGACTTCTATAAAATATTCTTGAATAGGGATTTACCGAACAGTGTAATAGATGAGATTGTGAACGCGCGGACCATAAAGCGATTCTTGTCCGGGATCGAGTCACGGCAGAAGAAGGACGAGGATGAGGAGTCGGATTACGATTTGGCGTTCGGGGACGAGGAAGACGAACACTTGGACGAAGGTAGCACGTTCTTCTCAATATCTCAAACATTCTTAATCGTCAATTCTTTATTTAGCATAATATGTCATAGGTTTTGTGACGTCCACAGACGTCGCGGTTTAAGGGGAGGTATCTATGTGGATCCTCAACACTCCCCTGAGATTACTTCAAGGAGAATGAGTTTAGCTCACCGTAGCAGGTGGGGCGGGACGTAGCCCAGTGGTAAAGCACTCGCCTGGTGCGCGGTCGGTCTAAGATCAATTCCCATCGGTGGGCCCATTGGGCTATTTCTCACTCTAGCAGTGCACCACGACTGGTATATCAAAGACCGTGGTATGTGTTTTCCTGTCTGTTGGATGGTGCATATAAAAAGCCCTTGTTACTACTGAAAACAAATGTAACGGGTTTCATCTATAAGACTATATGTCAAATATATCATATGTTTGACATTCACTATCCGAGAATACATAAATCAATGTGCTCTAGTGGTGTTTAACAAATTTTAACTGTCATAAGTTTTTTTCTTAAAGTGACAGACCCAAGTTTTTAAACACTACGGCATAGTTTTCACTATTACAAACGTTTTTGATAATTGAAATAAGTTATAAGATTTTATTGTTTAAATTATTCCTTTCCAAACAACCGAAGTGTTTCTGGTCATCTAGGTTTTCTTAGTACCACAACATTTATTTTCGATGTGATTAAAAACGCACGCACGGTGCCACGTCTGAGAAATAACGGTTATGGAGACGATCGCTAGTCTATTTTAATGGGTATTTCGCCGTTTCAACGTCACAGACTCCTGTTTTACTTTGTTGTAACTTTATCCAAATGTGTTCTAGGTTTGTAGATTAACCAAACTTACATGTAGTGTCCATTTTCACGAGTTGAAACTTGGGTCTGCAACTTTAAGTCTACATACCTCGCGGTTCAAGGGGAGCTGTCAATACGGCTCCCCAGCACTCCACTGAGACTTCAAGGGGAGTCGGTATAGCTCCCTCTAACAGGTGAATTGTTGAAAAATAGCACTACAAAAGGATTACTAGTAGTCATATGAATGCTCATTTGACATGTGGAAGTATGTTATTTGATATTGCATGCTGCACCATGGGGTATAATGATGCAATAAATTGAATTGAATTGAATATGGTAATATCTTAAATTGTCCCCCACAATTTAATTTATTATGAAAGCAATTAATCACTGTCCTCAGTTTGTTTTTCAATACGAGGTTTAAGTCTGTGTTTTGTGTTTCTGGTATGTTTATTATTCAAGGTTATGCTTTGCTGTTCTTTGATGTGAATCCTTTTTCATGGATGTAATTCGTGCACTATTTTATGTTAATCATTCTGGGTTCTCAGCGCTTTGTTTACCTTTGTTTGGCATCCTATAACTAATGTGTGTTTCGTGCTGGGGGGGTGTCGTTAGACATTCATTCAATTTTAACAATGACATCACTAATATATAGTGTATTCCTTAGTTATAATGATCTCACTTAAAATATATCAAGTTTATATTATAAGTATGACAGTCTGCATCATATTACGTTTATAATATGACATTGTTAAACGTCACCATTGCGTTACTGAAATATATGGGGGGTTTTGATTTGGGTTGTTGTTGATTTTGTTTTTATTGGCTTTTTTTTTTTTACATCGATCAATGTCAAATCATGGGCGTTGGAACATTCCAGAACTTGAGAATCCAGTTATAATATCAATATGTCTTTCAATTTGGTTGGCCATGGCATAATCGGGGGAGGGGTGGGGGGTGGGGTGGGGTGGGGGGGGGGGAGTCATGCTCTTGTCCCTGCTTCCGACGATTATTCATATATCATCACTTAAGGTTCATATTGTTGAAGATATTTCTTGTTAATGTCAAATATACATTTTACAAGTACAATAACGCTATTTTATGTCTTGAACTTCACGAAGAATTCCGTGGCGATTTATGTTTTATACAAACTGCTGAGGTCGGGCAGAGTGAAATTTATTCACCCGGATTCAGACGATAAAACCCCCCACAAATGTTGGTCTGAAATATGTCTATGAGTCAACTTTCCAAATTTATACGTTTTATTTCAACTTCAGCCTTGAGTCATAGTAACTGTCCTCTCTGAAAGTCATTTCTGTTTTAATTTCAATACAGAACACAGTGTAGCGGCAGTGTTAGGCGGTGTAAAATATTTTCTCATTAATTTAATTTCAGTAAATAAAACAGTGCAGTAGCAGTGTTTTTGTGACATATTTTCAGCTAATGAAACTTGTTTTACCGTTAACTTACTAATTATTTACAACATTGTGTTGAAATTTTCAAGTTTGTTAAAGGATCCGAATGAATGTTTAACGACACCCCAGCACGAAAAATACATCGGCTATTGGGTGTCAAACTATGGTAATGCAAATAAATAAAGTGATGATCAACATCAATATTAAAATTCAAGGTTTAAACAAAAACAGTGTAAAGAACTGTGCAAAAATATAAATAAAAATATCACAGAATTTTACGGACAACGAATTTTACTCAAAGAGAATGTTACACCCCTGCACCACGGTGAGGTTACAGCACGCGCAGGGGAGTTTGTTAAAGGTTACTTCTTTGCGGTCGTCCTATTTATGGCAAATCATAAATAATTTTGGCTTACAAGAAACAAAATTGACAACCTCGGAAACTATGTCAGTGATTTGAATGAATCCCGGTGTGGCCATTTAGTTTAATTTCAAGGGCATAAACCGTCTGTCAGACGTTTTTCTGCTCGGTCTGCTGAACTCAGCCCTGCTCTCCCGCGAATTATTTATCAACATTGTATGGGTGTTTTATATGACAATTTTATGGCTAGGGTTTGGGATTTCTTTGCAAACCATCAGAATCAAGGTGTCGTGTTCAATGACATTAGCTTGAGTTGAATTTGTCTAATCTGACGAAATGAACCAATCTTTCTTGAATCCTGTTTAGACAGTTCACGTTGCTGTGGCTGTATATCTTTGTGTTGTGTGTGTGTGTGTGTGTGTGTGTGAGAGAGAGAGAGAGAGAGAGAGAGAGAGAGAGAGAGAGAGAGAGAGAGAGAGAGAGAGAGAGAGAGAGAGAGAGAGAGAGAGAGAGAGAGTGTGTGTGTGTGTGTGTTTGTGTGTGTGTGTCAGTGTGTGCGTGTGTGTGTGAGTGTGAGTGTGAGTGTGAGTGTGAGTGTGAGACAGACAGACAGAGAGGGAGGGACTATTTTATGTTCTTCAGTTGAGAGGATCGGGACACATGCCCACTGCCCCTCAGTTTCCCCGCAGTTTAAACTATGTTTTATGTTTTTGTATGTTTGTAGAGTTGGCGTAGGCGCTGTCCCACGTTTGTTTCTGTATATATTTGTAGAGTTGACGGAGGTGCTGTTCCACGTTTGTTTATTTATATGTTTGTGAAGTTGACGGAGACGCTGTCCCACGTGTTTATGTATATGTTTGTAAAGTTGACGGAGGTGCTGTTACACGTTTGTTTATGTATATGTTTGTAAAGTTGACGGAGGCGCTGTTCCACGTTTGTTTATGTGTATGTTTGCAAAGTTGACGGATGTGCTGTTCCACGTTTGTTTATGTATATGTTTGTAAAGTTGACGGAAGCGCTGTCCCACGTGTTTATGTATATGTTTGTAAAGTTAACGGAGGCGCTGTCCCACGTGTTTATGTATATGTTTGTAAAGTTGACGGAGGCGCTGTCCCACGTGTTTATGTATATGTTTGTAGACTTGGCGGAGGCTCTGTCCCACGTTTGTTTATGTATATGTTTGTAAAGTTGACGGAGGTGCTGTTGGAGG